>NW_011967145.1:318413-353801 GCF_000949405.1 Vollenhovia emeryi
AAAGGGAGAACTTGATCAGCAAAGAGGTGGCACTATCTGAACTTCCAAGAATTTTTTTACAACTTCCAAGAATTGGAATTCAGAGAATTTCAGATTTCACAACACGAAAATTGAGGTAACTAACAAAGTATCGGGAGAACATGATCGGCAAAGAGGTGGCACTATCTAAATTTTCAATAATTGGAACTTCGAGAATTTCAGATTTCAAATCACGAAAATTGAGAATCTCGGAAACTGCCAAAGTATCAGGAGAACGTGAACGGCAAAGAGGTGGCACTATCTAAATTTCCAAGAATTGCAAGTCCGAGAATTTCAAACATCAAATCACAAAAATTAACAAAGTATCAGGAGAACATGATCGGCAAAGAGGTCGCACAATCTAAAACTCCGAGTTTTTCAAAAATTCCGAGAACTTCAAACTTGAAATGGCGAAAATCGGGAATCCCGAAAACTTAATTTGTTATCGATTGCACAATAAGTTAACGGTTATACGGCCTTTGCGTAAACCAGCCTTTACGCACCTCGTCTTTGGAAAAGATTCCCGATTTACCGCGACTCACTCACGGTGGAGCGCGGTTAATCCTGCGCGCCGGAGGACGAATTAATTCCAACGGATCCCTCGCAGTCAGATGTTTCGCGTTGTCGCACGACGGCTCGCGAGTTCCGTTTCGGCCGGCGGTCGCGCGCGCTCGCGTCCCGCCGTGGTGATACGTCAGCCGTGCGCTTATCTCGTCCAGCCAGACGTCCGTCGACGTCGACCCGACGCGCTTCTACCGCACGCTTCCCCACGGGGTCACGCACGCACCCGAACGTCGCCGAGTCCCACGTTCGTCATTCCACGCAACCTAACCTCACTCCGTGACACCGTAGCGCTCGAGGTCCGTCGCTCTCCAAAGATCTTCCCCGCAGCGGGGGCGGATGACAGCGGCCGATTCCACGTGTACGCCCGCGATGCGACTCTACGAGACTGCTCTCACGCGAGATTCCGGCCTGTGAGCGAGTCGACGAGACGACGAGCGGAGTCTCGCGGTTGGCGAGGAGGAGTCCGCCTCACCGTCGTACGGGAAAAGTGTAGCGCGAGTGCGAGGGGGAATTTTCAACACCTGTCCGTTTGCAAATAACACTGGGCTATATGGTAAGGATGAGCAGAAAGACCAACAGTGCGACGGCGAGGTTGAAACAGGACTATCTGCGGCTTAAGAAAGACCCGGTGCCGTACGTCCTTGCGGAGCCAGTGCCTTCGAACATCTTAGAATGGCAAGCCCAAGCTCTGGTTAAGCCACTTTGTATCCCGCTCCGGTCGACGAATAACGCGGGCTCTGCTTGTTACAGGCATTACGTGGTCATAGGGCCGGAAAAGACGCCGTACGAGGGCGGCTTTTATCATGGAAAGCTCATATTCCCCGGGGAGTTTCCATTCCAGCCTCCTAGCATTTACATGATTACTCCCAACGGCCGATTTAAAACCAACACGAGACTGTGCCTGTCCATCTCCGATTTTCATCCGGACACGTGGAATCCAGCGTGGAGCGTATCTACCATCCTCACCGGCTTGCTCAGTTTTATGGTGAGTTGTAAAGGCCCTGCGTGATGCTGGGACTCGGTCCAAGTTCCAGTTCCGAGAGATGTGTGGCCAATAATTCTGTTCAGTAGCTGCAAGTTGATTGGCTGCGCACTTCTCGGGGCTAGAACTCGGGCCAAGTTCTAGCACCGTGGGCGCAGGCCTTGAGAATTACCTCGGCGGAGTTTAGTTTGAGGAGATTTAATAACGTCAGTCTTGCATTTACAGATCGAGAAGAGTCCCACGCTCGGCAGTATTAATACGACGGACTACGAGAAGAGACTGCTGGCTGCGCAAAGCTTAGAATATAATCTGAGGGATAAGATATTCTGCGAGCTCTTTCCAGAAACTGTCGAGGTACTGAAATCCGTACTGTGCTGATAATAATGCGTTCACTGATACATGTAAGATACCGTCGATTCAATTTGATATCACCGTAGGCGATCAGAGCGGAGCTGGAACGTCGGAAAGAACTTGAGAAGCAAGCGAGGCATCAGTCCACCACGTCCGAGGTCTCTTCGTTGATACGGGACCAGTTCCAGCGAGAACAGAGCCCACTGCACAGCGCGCTGGCGAATCTCGTCGTCATCATCAGCTTCGCGGCGTTCGCGTACACGGTCAACTACGTGCTGAAGAGCATAGCCATGGAATAAGTCGGAATCGAGCTGTGTATTTCAAGGTACAACGAGTACGAAGAGGAGAGCAGGAGAGAGAGAGAGCCGTGTATCCTGGAAAAAACAAGGACTAGAAGGAAAGATGAGACATGGGCTCCTGCCTATCGAGCAATCTTTCGAGTTCGTGCGGACGAGCGCCATTTCGGTTCCACGCGGCTTGGAACCTCCGCCAGTAAACTGTGGATAGTTTCGTAGATTTTTATATCGAGGGTCGATTGTAAGATACAAGTTGTATTATATTCGCAAATTCTGCGCGCTCTTAGCCATTTAAGGAGAGATTGCGATCCGTAATCTCTCCGGATTCGCGTGAAACACGCGCGCAAGATGAAAACAACGTATAATCGCAGTGGCTTCCCTGCCTTTCTTCTCATACCGGACTTGTTCTCTCCTGGCCGTAACTTGCAACTAGGGAAACCAAGTTTCTTCTTTGCAGCGCTAACATCCTTCCGTTCGTTGAATTTTTCTACGCTTTTACGATTAATTGTATTCAGATGCGTCCCAGAGAGATGTGTGTGTGTTTCAAGACACGTTTGTCTAGCTCCGTTTACACAAAGTCTCTCTGATAGAAATGCACAAATTTATCGCACTTTGCAACGTGCCAATTCAAACTAAATCCAAAATTGAAAAAATGCAATTTCGGCAAATCCGATTATGCTTCGCAGCCTTAGCTTGTTTCATGAACGGCACGGTCGACTCGTCTCGTTCATGGAACGAGTCCATTTTGTAAATATATTATAAGGACGGAGGCGTTATAGAGATGTGGTAGGTGCCTCTACGCCATTAACATGAAAAGAAAAAAAAACACGAGTGTAACTATATCAGCGATCATCTCGACTTCCTCTTAAAAATTGTTCGATTAATACGTTTCTCGTTTGTGCCGATTGTTATAGAAATGGCTCGTAGTTTATTTCTTCGTGAATTTCTTCCACCGGAATCCGGCGCTTCTTCCTCAATTGACACGAAAAGAATACGTTTACAATTCAAGTAAATCTCCATTCTTCCATGACTGGTTATGTAATATCGAAAGGAAAATAATAATTTTGCGTAATTTCTACAAAGGAAAAGGCTAAACTACAATTTGAACGTGTGGAAAGTAGAGTACTTTTTTTGTTTTTACAATACATCGATAATCTCTACCAACAATCTTTGTCAAATGGTAGGATAGTTGTTTAATACACATGATGTTACTTTTTATCGGAATTTACTTCATTATTGTATTCTTATTTAATTTCTACGGGCCATGGATTTTTTATTTTATTATATATATATTCTTTCGAAAGTGTTTAGGCAATTTCACGATTTATGCTTATACATATTCTATTCCGCCGTCGAATGTATAAACATATATGCGTAATTATGAAATAATTACGGCGAAATAATGTAAATATCTGCATGTTATTATTACTGTAAGCGTGTGGAATATAGTTTACTTACTTGAAAAACCTCGCGCGTACCTCGTCAAGTCAAGTCATCCAAACGCCCGGTCAATCCTTGGTCAGAAAGGTTGCGTATCGAAATCTAAAAGAATATGTTCAATATTTCAGAGATTCAGGGATCGAGCGGCGGAGCGCCGTTTAAATTTCAGACGTGCAGCGCATCGGTTTTCAGCAAGAGCGGTTCTTCTCGCGGCCGACAAATGAATCTATTAATAATCGACCAGGAGGATTATCCACGCAGCTAATCGGCGGGAACGTACCGCAGCTCGCCGCTCAAAGGGACTCCTGTTACAAAGGAATTTCGCGAACGAGAGGAAGCTCGTTTATTCTCCGACTTATCGCTGGAACACGAGCGGGGAGACAGCGAGCATTCTCGCGCGGTTTACCGTTCCGGTAAACTGTTAGAATCCCGGCGCTGAATGCCCCGTTGTCCGGGTGCGCTCGGGAGGAAGGACGCGTCCTGTGAACCGAGCGCGCGCGCTCGTCTTGTCGAATGTCGTGTTTACGGGCCCCTCACGCAGGCCGCGGATAAATCCGTGGCTTTCACGACGTTCCTCTCCGCGCTAGTGACTGTTTATTAACTCTTTCAGAGTCCCTCCCCCGGCTGTGTACGTAAACTTTTCCGTTTTAGCCTCCGTTTAAGCCCCGCGGGAATGTATGTGCAACACGAATCCACATTTCGTGTTGCAATTTATCAATAAACGCTACAATTCTCTTTTGAAGTACGAAGCAGCGGAACCTCGCTGGTGGAACGGAGAGGCAACATGTGACATTTTTACTCGACTGAAGTCGAGTTAACGATGGGATCCTCGCTCTACTGTAGGAACAGGCGCATCTGTTTAAAAAGAATTTTAATGAAGATTTACTTCAAGGCGCCTCTTTTTCAGGGCAAAGAGTAGCGTGGAACCTACCGAAAAAATTTCATAGTTTTCCACTTTCTCAAATGCGCATATGATTTTGTCACATATCCCTTTTCTGTTCTAACCAATTAGATTGAATGCACTGAAAAAAATTTCTGTTACCGTAGATAATCAGTGGCTAAAAATATTTTGTTGCCGTAACTAATAATTTTTAAACCGCAGCGAACGGTTTGCCGTCGCACCTAATACAGTAGAAACGATAGCAAAATATTAGCTATCGCAACTAAATATATTAGCTGTCTATATTTTACAACTGAAATTTAGCTACCACATGCGGTTTTTTAACTACGGTAGCTACTTTTTTTCACGTACTATATAAGGCTTTGTGACTTCAAATTTTAATTGTTCTTAGGTATTCTTTTTGTAAGTAAATCTGGACTTTGCATTGCTTTATAATTTAAGGACTATTTTGTAATCTTTTATTATTATCTTGATATTCTTTCATTTTGATGTTTCGACGCTCGGCTCCGCGTTTATCTCACAGCCGATGTCTTTCTTCCTCCAACGGCGAACCGGCTGGCACATGTCGCGGACGTGATGTTATCCCGTCGTCGCGCCTGTACGATCCGTCTTAATCCGTGAAAACATCCCGCAAAAGAAGCAAACAGCAATTTATTCGACCGCGTAATAACAAGGAAGTCGCTCGCGCTCAGCCGCCTCCCCGTCGAGAAGCCCGCGTCTGTGATCTCCACCCTCGGTGCATCCTTCCGCGTCGACAACGACGCCCGCCCCTCGACGTGGTAAATCACCGGGAGAGGCGCCAGGATACTCACGGTCTCGCTTCGAATCCTGCGTAAATAAGATGCACATGTCCGCGGCAGGATGCTGGGCGCGCGCATATCTGCGACGCGCGTCCATTGAGATCGCTCGTGAAGGTCGCCTCCAGAACCGAGGAAATGGACCGCCGAAGTTATTGAACTAATACGAGGGTGGCAGATGCGAGATGGTTATCGCTTTTTCCCTGTAAATTTATGTATCTCGAAAATAGAACGTGTTCTTCACACCCGGAGCGGTCTCCATAGAACGTGCCCGGATAGCACAAGACACTCCTATGAACATTTTAAGAATATTCAAGAGTCTCTCTTTCTAAAAAAGAGATGTTAATAGCATGAATGTCGTTAATATCGAACAGTTGAGGCCTCTTTTCTGCAATGCCGATTGGTTTTCTCGAAGCGCGGTGTGCTTCACTTCTCTTTTAGATTCGTAGTAAATGAAGATTTGCAATTAAAAATATACATTTGTATACACCAACTAAAGGTTGAGGTAAAATTGAGGTAAAATCTCTAATCTTAGTAATTATAATTTACGTAACAACGATTTTTGTTACGAAACATTTTCTCGATTGAACAGAATTAATCGTTAATTTAATCAATATACGAGTACCAATAAGTCCGCAGAATGATACGCAAAACGTAGTAACAGCCGCGGAACAAAGTAATGTAAAATATTAAGTACGGAATTTTCCATTACGTAGACGGGTCAACGAATTCTCAACGTTTTTTTGTTGTTTTTCACTCGACGCGGTGACGTACGATGTTTTTGCGTGCCATCGTGTACCTGAAGGTCGCCGCGCTCTCACTCGCTCGCCGAACGTCGAGCCGGCAGGCAGTGTCGAGAGTCGCTCCGTGCGTGGTATTACTTTTGCGTTATCGGTTTCCAAGACTCGATTGCGATGAATGCAGGGATAAAACACTATTGATTTGCACACCTTCATTAGTAACAAGTAACGTTCCTTGATTAATTACTAAGTTTCTACAACTTGTAACGAGAAACGAAATGCATGTTGAGGCGACGGCTCTTTATTAACGTATATATCACGAGACTAACTCATCTAAGATATGAATGTAAACCGTGATACTTTGTCGCGGTTACATCTCGTTTACGCACCGCTCTGTTAATTATCTATCGATTTCGTGCAATCTGTTCCATTTTCGGGAAAAGAGAGAAATTCGTACGGCTTCGGCTTTCGCGCTGTAATTTGCTCTGTCGTACTTCGGAAGTCGAACGGGCAGGAAGTAAAGAAAGTCGCTTATTGCACGTCGTTACATTATGTAAAGAATGTTCGCGTTGCATTTTATATCACCAATTCAAAAGTGATTTATCCATTCTTCCGAATCAAAAGTGCAAGTTGTCAGTTTGAGCAATTTGTGATAGAGAGTCACGTGATATTTGTCAATAATATTTCGTGCGTTTCGCGGTATTTCACGTCGCGTACGGGAGTGTCGAAAATTTCGCGCGATCGATGAATTTCGCGAGTGTTTTGTGAAGTGCAACAAGGAAATCTGAGAGAAGGAGCAGGCCCAGGAGGCATCGGGCAACGGCGCAGAAGTGGTGAGGCAAGTGTCTTAAATTTTTATATTATTTGCTACTTGTGCAAAGAAAGCATCTGTTCTGTGTTTTTATTTTATTTATTCAAATGATTCGAACGAGGATTCGAATAAGTGTTGGAGACAAAACCATACGTATAAAATTTTGTGAGTTTATATATAAAAGGAAGACTTTCTCAGTAGAATAGAATAGAATAGATCTTTATTGTTTTCCCCTTGGGGTTACAATCTCAATTGGCGCTTTTATAGGGAGCGTTCCCGAACCCTTTCCATCTTTATCCGTACCCCTCCTACCGCGACCTGGCCGTATGCGACCTTCACATACTTTTACCCCTCTTCCCCTCGACCTTCCCTCTACCCCTAACCCTCCATCTTCTTTCACTCCTTCCTCTCTACCTCTACGTCTTCTCCTATCGTCTTGTCTCGTTCCTTCCTTCCTTTATTTCCTTTCCTTCCTGCCTCCTCCTCTCCGCCATTCCTATTGCTCCTCCCTCCTGTGCCTCTTCTCTCTCCTTAATCCTCTTTCCTTCTGCTTCCCTCTCCTTTCTCCTTCCTACAATTAAAATGCATTTTACTACCTTTTATTTAACCGCTTGATTCTCCTTCACTCCTTTCCTTCCCTTTCTCATCTCCTATCCATTTCCATTCCTTCCCATCTACCCACATTCTCCTATTCTCCACCCGAACCTCCCTTCCCTTTTCCCTTTCTATCTTCGCCCTCTCTACCATCTTCCATCTAATTCTCCTCTCTTCCATACTCAAGTCCTCATCTATATTTACTCCCCAATTCTTTCTTATCCATTCCCTTCCTACCAGAATCTCTCTCTTGTCCCTCGCTTCCTTCATCTCTACTATCGCTACCACTCTCCCCCCCTCTCCCTGCCTTTCTATAATTCTTTCCACCTCTGTCTCTCTTCTCATCCAGTCCTCTATTCTTATCTTCTGCTCTCTCTCCTCCTTATCCTTTCCCTCTACCCCCTTCCATATGATCTTTCTTCCTCTTCTTTCCTCTCTTTCTCTCTTGCACTTTTCTTCTCTCTCAGCTTCCTCTTCTTCTTCTTTCCACCATTCCGCCTTCTCCGTCTTCTCCGCTTCTGGTCTCTCCTTCTCTTTGTCCTTGTCCTTCTTTATTTCTCTCTCTCTCTCCTCCCTTCTCCATTTTCTGTATCCTCTCCTCTCCCTTTCCTCTGCTTCTTCCGTCTCCTCCTTCCCCCTTCTCTCCATTCTTCTCTACCTGTTTCTTCTCCTCTTCGCTGCTCTCTCGTTCTTCTATTTCCTTCTCTCTCATTCTTTTCTCCTCTGCTTCTTGTTTCCTTTCTCTCTCTTCTCTTTCCTCCTTCCTCTTTTGTTCCTCCCTTCTCCGAATCTCCTCCCTTCTTCTCATCTCCATTTCTTTCTTCTCCATCTTCTCCTCTTGTTCTCTACTGGCCTTCTTCCTCTCCATCACTTTCCATCTTCCTTCTCTCTCGTTCAACTCCTGCTTCCCTCCTTTTCCCTCCTTTTCTTTCTCCTTCTCGACTTCCCTCTCTCGCTCGAGTTTCTCCTCTTCTTCCTTTCTCTGCTTTTCCCTTTCCTCTTCTATTTGCCTCTCCCTCTTCCATCTTTCCTCTCTTCTTTTTCTTTCCTCCTTTCTCTCCATTACCTCTCTTATCCCTCTCAGTTCTCTTTCCATCCTTCTTAAGTGTTCCGTCACATCTCTTCCTATCTCCCTCAGCATATCCGTCCAGTCCTTCCTTCCACTCCCTTTTTCTCCTTCTGCCATCCTCTTCTCTTTCTTTTCTCCGTCTCCTCCTCCTGCTTCTCTTCTGTACTGCTCCTCCTTCGCCCCTCCTTTACCTTTTCTTTTCTACCCTCCACTATCCTTCTCTCTCTTGCTTTCTCCCTTCTTCTCCCTCCGTTTTCTTCCTCCTCGATCCTTCATCCTCTCTCTCTTCTTCCTTTATCCATCTTTGTTCCTCCCTCTTCCTTTCCTCTCCTATCTTCTTTCCTCCACTTTCTCCTCTTCTCTGTGCCTCTTCTCCCGCTTTCCTCTCGCTTCTTTCTTTTCTTTCCTCTCTTCCGCTTCCTCTGTCACCGTCGACCGTATTCGTTAAATGCCTTCTCGACTTTCTCAGTATTCTATATAATTATTTTAATAAATACCTATTTTTAAAAATATAAAATCTAAAGTACATTTAATATAATAATTTCGATTTTACATAATGAGTCCATAATAATCATATACATATTTGTATTGTTACAGTTTAACATATATGGTTAATGGTGTACAACTTTGCTGTTGCGAATCGTATAAGTGAGTCATAAATTACTTTTTATTTTAAATTGACGTTGCGCTTACAATTACGTCTTTGCATGTATACAACTTCTTAAAAATACACAATGCCCGACTACAAACTGCGCGCGCGAAGCGCGCGTTTTGTCATATTTGAAATATTCCATGCACAAAATAATACATAGTTGCTATCGGTCAATCAACCTCCGGTTCGGCCGCATCTCGTGCTTTTACGCGTCCGATACCGGAAACGGGCGAGATGAAGGGCTCTCCCGCGAGGGTGATTTAGGGTGTCGTCAATCGGACCGGAATGGTTCGTGGAATCGTCTTACGCCCTCGGTCGCCGGTGGGTGGGACGGGACGCGATCGCAACGGGAAAGGAAAAAAAAGGGAGGGTGGAGAAAGGGAACGGGAGCACGACCATCGAAAAACGTCCCCGGGATAATTAACTGTAGGGACGACCTCATTACGTGGCTTAATGAGCTGCCAGCGGCCGGCGTCGCGTTCGTGTCGCCGCGCTGATACTTTTTCGAGTTTCGGGAGAACTGAGCGGAACGTCGCGGTAAAAATTGCTTTGTGCCGCGCGGCAATGATTTATCGCGGCCGCGGCGCGACCTGATTTGTCAATTTAACAAGACGCGGCGCCCCGTCGCGTTTTGAAATACGAGACAATTAGTCTAGAAAAATGAATACTAATTATGAATTCTCACGCAACGACGTGGAGCGAGTAGCGACTACTTGCGCGAGAAAATGACTTTTATTTATACCTAAATTTATTTATAAATTATTATACGTATTCCGTGTACGTCATAGAACATTATGTATATTCATTTGGTGTAGGAAACTTTGGATGATAATTCATTCGCCTAAGATACTCTCTAAAAGTTAATCGGCGCATCATCACTGAAAACAGTTACAGAGGAAAGTCCTCTATTATGAGATAGGATTCTAATACGAGATAGCAGGTTTACAACGTCCCAATTCAATCGCAAATCTTTTTTCGCAACGATTACACGATCTAACAGTGAATTTTCCACTAAACAGATTTCACTCCAAGAGCATTAAATTCGTGGTGGAATCAACAGATGATGCCTATTAATTTAACAGAAACTCCGTTATCTCGTAATAGGGGACTTTCCTCTATTGTAAGTAGAGCAATGGATAATCCAGGGCTCCACTTATAACTGTGAATCAGTGAATATTCATTGTTTTCAGTGATAATCCACTGGTTGACTTTTAGAGAGTGCTATCAGCTTCCTGAGGTGGATTTTTCGTACGCTTCTATTTCCGTCTGCGGCGTCTCTTAATCCACGTGGTCGCTTCACCGCGGACCCGCACCGGAACTGACACGGTGGTTCCCCACATATTTACCCACGTAAGTACTTGGTCCACCGTAGAAAAGAAAGAGAGCGAGAGAGAGAAGGATCCGTAATCTGGTCGCGGAACGGTTTACTGCCGGCGGTAAAACCGAATAAGTGCGCCCCATCGAGAGAATTGGCCCTATTCAGATATAAATACATTTACATGCCGAGGAACGCGCACGCGGAGAGTTTGCGTGCCGCGTGGCCGCCGCTAACGACGGACGATTCATCATCTCGGGGAAAACGAAAGGAGTGACAGAATTCGTGGTGATCCAGTAGGAAAAGACAGGGAACAGATGTTCGTGCCGCCGACGCCGACGTCGCCCGCTAACACCTTCGGCCGCCATTCTCCTCTCCCGTCGAACATCCATCTGTTGTCGCACTGGGGGCTTTGGGTATGTTGTAATAGATAACAAAAATTATATATATATAACTTATATACTCGTCTGGTTTTTCCGACTACAACCGCTTTTACGCATCTTGACTATTGTTACTTGCGAAGGACCTGGAATTAGATCGAAACGTCGTAAAATTAACTATTCAAATCTCGCCGGCCTGGTCCGACTACAAGATAGTCTATTAATCTGACTCCAAAAATGCCTCGTCAAAGTTTGCGCAGAAGATAAATATGTTAAATACGGTATTTTTAAATTACTTATAGAGAAATCCAAATAAACTTATAGAAAAATGAAATTGGTCGCTCTACCAACCCTAGCGGAAAAAGAACTTCTATAAATAACTACAAAAAATTGACTTGAAATAGAAATTTGCAGAAATTTGTATATCTTCGTTGAAACATTAATGTTCTTGTAAAAATATCTACGAAATAGTGCCACGAATTACAACGTTATCAAATGAAGAAATTGCTGCAAGTAGTATTTCGTGAAAATGTACAATTTTGTAAAAATTAGTACAAAACTTTACCAGGTTAAAAAATTTGAGAAACAACAAAATCTTAGAGAACTAAAACATCCGCTTACGTGTAGAATATTACAAAAGTTAACAAAAGTGTTCCAATTCCAGCATTTTCATGTTGATTTTTATAACACTTTTTAAATTTACGTAGAATTTCTTAGATTCTGGCAGCATGTTTTTTTTGTAGAATTATTTCCGGCAGGAAAGAGCTTAAAAAGAAAATGAGGATTAGATTGGTAGACTTTCCGCACGAAATTCGGGGAGAATATAATCCACTGTCTCCGTAGTCTGACTGGAACCGCGATCGCGATATGGTACCGCAACGGTAATGGAAAACCTGACTCTTTCTCTCTCTCTCTCCCCCCGGTTTTCGTGGTGATCCTGGAAATCTGAGAAACCGCCTAAACTAAACATAGAGCGGACCCACCGCGCACCCGGTGACGCTTTATTTACGTACGCGCGAGGCCGATGGAAATCCTTCCAGCGGCTCCAGACGCCGATTATACCGGAGCGAGCTGCTTTTACGAGTTCTCCGATGTTTAATGTCACCGCGTTACGTACGCTGTTGCTTCTTGTACCTTGTCATTGCGTATACACGCCGTCGTAGGTCGGATGACGTTACAAAACGCAGACGCGTAAGCGGAATCTTTAAACACGCTCAGCAATGATTCTAGCTGTCGCCCCCGCGCTGAAAGATCCCGAGATCCGTTGATTAAAGATATTAAAATACGTTGCAATCGAAGATTTTTCGATCGACGCAATTGAATTAAGGTCCGGTCTCACCAAACGTCGCTTAACTTTAATCTTGGTTTAATTCATGTCTGTCTCTTTCTAGAGTAACAGTTGGAAAGAGACGAAGAACGAATTAGGCTAAGCTTACCCCAGTAGCACAATACATTTGAGCAATATTGGGACATAATGTGAATCTATTACGGAAAAAAAGAATTGTGTTGTATTAACGAGATCAGTGCAATTGAAGTAAAATCGTTGAAACAACATCAGTGTTGATAAATGAAAAACATCAGATTGTTGGCTTAACAATCTGGATATTTAGTTCAATGTTTAAAATTAAAATCCATAACAAAATCAAATTGAGTGAATTATTAGCCAATGTGTCTATTAGCAATATTGGTTTAATATTGTATCAATATTGGACCAATATTCTTATTACATTGTTAAATATTGGCCAATGCACTTCCAGTACAAATCTAACATTATATAATTATTATCATGTAATATTTACATTTGTTTCGCGGCCAATATTGGCTTTACGTTGGACAACATCGGCCAATGCATTTCTTGTATAATCAACATTGGACCAACGTTTAACCAATGTTTAGCCAATGCACCGTGTTACTTATAGGGTAAAGTTAAGCGACGTTGGTGAAACCTGGGCCTGAGGGAGCTTGATGGGTGGTAGAGATAACAGAAATAATCTCCTTTCTTCACATAAGCGCACTTTAGATTTGATTCGTGATCTCGTGGATTACATTTTCCCGTCAGTCATTCGTAATCTATCTGGATATTCTTCGCGCGAAAGATAAAATGACACGTGCATTTGTGGATAAAGACAAGGATTGTAATTTGACTGTTTAATTTGCTTTCGTCAAGTGTCAAGATAAAAATGAGAATCATTGAAATTTGGAAGCTCCCGGCGAATTGGGTAAACGATACCACGTTGGCGAGCGTAAGTAACGATTACAAAATCGCGCCGGGTGATTTCGCACTCTCGCGCTTCGGGTATCTCCGGAGCCGAGGATGAAGCGACGAGAGGAGCCCGCGCCGCATCCCGTCGCGATTGGCGCGGGCGTACCGAGACGACACGGCTCTGGACCAATGGCACTGGGCTGGGCGTCACTGTTACGATTCCGTTAGCTTGCAATAATATTTGCACTGGCGCGTCTATAATCCATTAGGGCGGCCGACCTCGCCGGGCGGTGTTCGGTAAATTATTTATCGACTCTTCCGCCCTCCTGTCTCCGTCCCATTCGCATGGCACGTAACCGCGAATGTATCTTCTCTCCCACGATTGCTGGACCCCCTCCCTCCCTTTCCTCCCTGATTTACGATCTCGCCGGAATCCGTACGTTTTCACGAGACACGCTCGTTACGCGCGTCTGACATCACGAGCGTCCAAGGCGAGAGATTCGCCGTCGCCGTTAAGCTCCGTGTGATCGTCCATCTTACCCGCAACAATAAGCCGCGACGTTTGATTGCCAATAATTTCCCGCGTCGTCTGGAATCCTCGCATTAACGTTGCTTTATATGACGCTTTTCTCAGCTCGGTCTAAAGTTCAGTTGGATATCAGCCTCTATATGTGACGACTTAAATAAGCAATAATAGAGGACCTCCAAATTACGTTAGACTTTATGGGCAGTGCGGTGGACGCACGAGTCGATTTTTTTAAGTTTTCAAATAATGAAAGCTTCAAATGTTATTCGAAATTCTCGAAAAATTTGAAAGTTTTGAACATCTGGAAAATTTCTCCTACAAATTACACGTCTGAATATTCGAAGTAATTAAAACTTGTAATTTTTTAAGAATAATATTTTAAATAATTCGAAATTTCTGTTGTGTATTTTACATCGCCATTGATGGGAAAGCTGTAAAAAAATTTGAAAGTGACACTAAATAATCTGTTACGAAATCATTACGTATCCATAATTAAACGCTTTCGAGGAAGTGTACACGGAAAAAAAATGGTGCTGAATTAAGCGAAATAAAGTTGCTTGAATTAAACGTTAACGTCACGGGCTGCCACAAACAAATAATTCACTCAATTGTATTCGCTTTTAATTTTAAGCATTGAACTAAATATCCAGATTATATTAAGACAACAATCTGACGTAGTTTTCATTTATTGGTACTGATCTTGTTGATACAACATCATTCTTTTTTCCGTGTACGGAGTGAGTTTATCGAAGAAGGTTAGACCCAGTGAGATATGATTCGTCGATCGATGTCAAAACGATGTCGAATCGACATCGATACCGTCAAATTGACGTCGATTCGACATCGATCGACGAATCATTTCTCACTGGGGAAAAGAATACGCAGATACATTTGTTTTCACCCATCTTTTATTATTCGTTGTCGTTGCTCAATTGCTTACAATTCCTTTCTATATTTTCGTGTTTATCGTAGTAATCACGACAGTATAAAAATACTATACATTAAAAATGCAGATCGCTCGCATAAATAAGCAAAATGCAAGTAGCATTGCGTCGAGGGAATGGATACCGAGATGTCGTCTCGCTTAAAGTCTCCGTTAAAAATCTATCGCGCGATTATTTACAAAGCGCTTGTTACATGGTAACGCATATATACAGGAGCAAGGAAAGATACGTGTTATATTTGGCGCGGGAGATTCGTCGCGTTTGTCGAGTAGCAGAATTTAGTCGAAGAGCAAAATTTTCCGCAAAATCGAAGCAAGATTTCTTTTCCATCCAGAGAAAATTCGTTCGACCCTTTTCTTCAAACGTTTCCAATCGTCCAGCTTCGTCCGGATGCGAAGCCACCGATATAGAGAAACGACGAATCTCTCGCGCCGAACGCTTTCCGCATCTAACGTGATAATGCGTGATAGCACACAGCACTCGCAAGGTTCACCTACCGCAAGATGAAATAAATTATTGCATTTGTCCGGCCACGTGGGGTGAGTTCCACATCGAAAGATTCGCGCCTCCCTGTTGCCCGAGAAGCGTACGTACGCTCGGACTGAACCCGTACAGGAGAGCCTACGTGAATTCACAGCATTCTTACTTCGCAAACGGAAACAAATGTTACAGCTTGCGTAACATCGCAATGAAAATAAATGTTACAGCTCGCGTAACGTCGCAACGCAAAATAAACGTATATCTCAATATTATAGCTGATACGGCCGAATTGAAGCTGAGTCGATCGCCGCGCATTCGGTGATCGCTTTCTCCCGCCTTTCTCGCGTGAAGTCATAAATTTATAAAAACTCTATGTTATATTTAATTTACATAACTCTATGTTATATATAATGTTATTTGATATTAAGTATAATTCCATATTATAATAATACAATTCCGTGTGCCTTGGTCAAATGAACAGATACGGCGTTGCACAAAGCGGCCGCAACAATCCTTTTTCCGAGACCTTCTAAGCGGAGTCGCGCCGAATCGTCTCCGAATCTTATCGCTCGCGTCAAGGAATGATTGGAAATTTGAACGAAACGGCGGCATAGAAAGTCTCGGAAAAATAGCCAAGCGACTGCTCCATGCAAATCTCTAGCTTCGTTTTGGCAAATGTACACGAGATTGTTTACCCAAGTGGCAGCGCTTTCCTCAAAAAAAAAAAAAAGAAATAGTTAATATAGGAAATAGGAAAATTAGTTGAA
Source organism: Vollenhovia emeryi (assembly GCF_000949405.1). Classification (NCBI taxonomy): domain Eukaryota; kingdom Metazoa; phylum Arthropoda; class Insecta; order Hymenoptera; family Formicidae; genus Vollenhovia; species Vollenhovia emeryi. The sequence continues at coordinate 334,244 of NW_011967145.1, forward strand.
CCGATACAAGCGGTTTCCTTAAAGTATCCCTTTCCTTTTGAACGGTAGTTCACACTAATACATGGGACCGTTGTCTGGAAGTTACGCGCGGGACCCTTTCCTCGAGACAATTTTTATACAAATATTTTCTGTATAAACATTCTTTCAATTCCCCTTTTTTTGCCCCCGGTTAAACGGTTTAGCTTTTATACCACCCAGCGAGAAATGACTCGTCGCCCGACGTCGTCGATGTCGATTCGACGTCATTTCGTCGTCGGGTGACGAATCATTTCTTACTGGGCAGTAACAGTACACGAAATTGTTATTTTAAGACGCGAGTCCCTTCCTCGAAGTAGTTAAATACTACAATGACAAGTTCTTTCGAACTATCGTTTTCTTCTAAACACAATGATTCACTTATATATATAAATAAATATATATATATATATTTATAAAACTTGTTTGGAGTAAACGCTGCGAAAAACCCACCATTCTCGTCGGCGCGCCGACGTCGGGATTACGTCCTCGACGACTGGATCTTCGAAACGTTGTTCCGTAGATACACAGCGAACGTTTTGTCAAGCGCCGTGACAGATGAGACTTCGCTCGCTCGCTCGCTCGTATGTGAAAATTATTTTTGGGGATACCGGCAATTACTAACGCGAGAGAAACGGGGCTCGGAGGGGTCGAAGAGGTCGAGGAAGAAGGGAAGATGAGGAGGGAGGAGGGAAGCGCTCTCTCTCTCTCTCTCTCTCTCTCTCTCTCTCTCTCTCTCTCTCTCTCTCTCTCTCTCTCTCTCTCACTCCCTCTCTCTCGGATCGTCCTTGAATTCGCTGCACGGCTCGTTGTCTAGGGGCTCCCGCGATGTGAGGCAGCTGTCATGGTCATTCTCGACGTCTTTCTTTTACTATCGCCATAAAGTACGGGAGGAGGAGCCGGGACTCTCCCGAGGGAACCACCGGTTCGGAAAGTTATCGGGCCCCGATAGATACAGCGAGAATCGGGATTTCAGGCTCTCTCCCTCTCTCTCTCTCTCTCTCTCGAGAAAATAAACCGGAGAATCCCAGCTGTCCGATGTTTACTCGTCGTTTAAGGTCGCGAAGTTGCTGGTCGCCCGCGAACGGGCGGTCCACTAACCCAAGCGGTAAAGAAAGCGACAAATCGACGGCGTGTCCGGTTCGAACGAATTTTTAACGCGGTCAACTCTGCGGCCTCGGATCCCGTCCCGTCGACGGGAACGGACGGGCGGACGGACGGACGTCGGGTTTGTTTTTGCAGCGCGGCGAGAAGCGTCATCGGACGGAGGGGCAGCCCGAAAAGGCCCCGCCGGAGGGACGGGACGGAAGGGCGGCGGCACCGCCGAACGTCTCGGATGTGTCTTGGCTAATTGAATTCAAAGAGATTTATGGTCGGCACCGGCGCGTTGCGCGACGAATAAAAAGCGGAGGCGCGGGAGAGTCCGCGCGCGGACTCGGGGACTCCCGCTGTCGAGACCCCCGCGGGAACTGTCGCCCGGGCCGGAACGTAGACAAATGTTTTTACCGGGCCAATTAACGTTGGCGGATACAGCCCCGAGGCGGCCCCGAGGCGCTAATAATCGCGCTGGGCCTCGGTCAATCGAACCCAGTCAGAAATGACTCGTCAATCGACGCCGAAGCAATGTCGTATCGAAGCCGCCATATTGGCGCCGATTCGACTTCGTCCCGACGCCGATCGACAGGCCATTTCTCGCCGGGGTGGGACGCGCGAATCCCGGCGGATCCGCGGCACCTCTTCGCCCGCGATACGAATCTCGCGATTGCCCCCCGCCGTCCGTCGTAATCCGCAGCGTTTTATCGCTATATTAAGTCCGCCGCCTCGCGATTCTAAAAATACGTTCTCGGAAACGCCACGGCGATCCCGAAAACTGGAGGAGCGCGTTTCCCGACGCGAGCCTCGTTCACGCTCGCGCCTCTCTCCTTCCTCCCCGATCGCGTTCTTCTTTCCGCGAAGATTCGCCACCGCGATAGCGCTCGAGGGAGCGCGGGGTAAGGGTGGGGGGAGGGGGAGGGAGGGGAAACGCGGAGAGGGACGGGCTCCTCGATGTGACGCGTCTTCGTTAGGCGGTTTAAAACGCGGCCGAAAGTTTGCTTTGACCGGTTTAAAATAACTAACGCCATTCGGAATATTCACGCGCGGCGCAGTTATTTTATGGTGCGGTACGCGCGACGGGAGCGACTGTCATCCCGGGAGAAAAAAATAATATTGTGCCCGACCGATGGGCGCCGGGACGCTCGTTAACTCTTTCCCCATTTCCTTAAGGGACGACCCGGCGATTATTATTCGCGCGTCTCTCCCCTTCGCGGACCGAGCGCGAGCCGCGACGCTCCCGCGTCCCGTTTCCCGTACGAAATTAGCGCGGCGGGGCGTGTTTTGCTACTTGCTCCCGGATCACCTCGATTAATCGGAATGCCATTTGAAACGTTTCGCGAAATGTTTCGCGTCCGGGGGCAGAGCGAGAGGTACTCGCCGCGCTCCAGTCGCGGCGTTTTACGCGAGCCGTTTTATCGGCGCGAAAATTCGAACGCCCGCGAGGCGTCTTATATGAGACTCGATAAATCGCCGCGCGGAGATTGTTTGGACAGACCGGGTAAACGCTCGTAAATCCGCCGTTAACGGGCTGCAACGCGCTCTCGAGAGGTAGTCAAAACGGGAAAATGGACGCGGGGGAATCTCCGGCGATGATCGACCGGTCGGCCGGTCCGTCGTCGCTCGCCCGCGAACGAAATGGCTCCGAGGGCGAAATCGCCGCTCCGCTCCTCGAGGAATTCGGGAAAAGAAGCCGGGTTTGAAGCGCTTACGTAACGCCGGTCGGCTACTGAGGAGGAGGAGATGAAAGTGGGAAAGGAGGGGGATTACAAGATGTAATTTCGCTGATTGATGCAGGTGCGTAACGCGCGGCGCGGACTAATAAGCGCGAGCTGTGCGACCCGCCGTCGTGCCACGACTCGCCGGCCGGGTTGTCGCGCCGTTAATAGTCGGACGAGAAGACGTGAATTATTGCGGCCCGCGTTACCGCGAGCGGACGAGCGAGCGGGCGAACGATGCCGCGTCGCGTCGCCGGGAATCAGCCGGGACAGAATTAACTGTCGTGAATTGGGTTTCAAAGGCCGCGCCGGAAAGGGACGCGCCGCGCTTGTTATTATCACCGGCGAGAGTCGCGGGGCTGATCCGCGGGACAACGCGATCGCGCCGCGCGAGAGCCGCGTCCTCCGGATCGGCCTTCGTTTCTCTGCGATCGAGCCGGGCTGCGAGCGAGGCGGCAGGCGAACATTGTCTCCCTCCCTCTTGCTTTCTGTTCAGGTCGGTTTTGTTTCGCAGGAATCACGTAGACGTAGAGTGTCTTGTAGTGACCGCGCTTTGTACCGTGAGGCTTCGTTCTGAAAATAATGGATCCCGTGAAAAGAACCTGAGGGAGAATCTCGGGGCGCAACGCCGCGGGGACGTTTTAATCGTACGCGCTATTTTGTACCGAGTGGAGCGTACGATTTAAATTTAATACCATTACACAGGTTTACACGGTTTTGGACCCGAGCAGCCAAAAGGTGTTTTTAAGGTCATTTTCGGCGCTGATCACAAATCCGCAGTCCGTTTTTTGCCATCAAGTCAGGTTTTCGAGATAAATGATTGAACCATTTTTATCAATTTTCAACCACAAATTGTCATTTTATTTGACAAAATACAAAAAATTAGAAATGGAGTGCAGTGGAACTGAGCCGTTTGTATTGTTTTGGGTCCGTTTGACGTGTTAGAGACCAACAATAATCGCTAAGCATTCCTTCATCCCAAAAACCTTTATAGTTTCTCTCATACAAGTTGTGTCCCAAAAGTCATGAAATATATTTTTTTGTCGCACCCCTTCTGGTCGCAGCGTGTTCGAACCTGTTGGGTGAGGTAGGAGGGGGGGGGGGCTTATCTTCATTGCGCACCAACGGTCAGTCTACTGCGAGAATCAGAAGAATCAGAATAGCTGATTTAGTGCACCCTTGTTTCGAGACCACGTCACGACGCGCGATGGCTACTTTCGAGCAACGTTGGGCGATCAAATTTACGTAACGATGTGATGCACAGTAGTTTTCGGAATGTTCAGAGTGTCAGCTAATAACTGAACACTTATTCGTCGGTCAGAATTTAACAAATCACACACACGAGTCACATTTTCATCGATTTGGGTTGTTGATTCTTTGAACCTCTTCACCCAACTCGAAACTTGCACATATGATAGAGCAGACTCCCCGTACGCTTGCTTGAGCAATTCGTGAGTTTCGGTAACTTTTTTTGTCGAGTTTTGTACAAAATTTGATCGCCCAACGTTGCTAGAAAGTAGCCATCGCGCGTCGTGACGTGGTCTCGAAACAAGGGTGCACTAAATCAGCTATTCTGATTCTTCTGATTCTCGCAGCAGACTGACCGTTGGTACTCAATGAAGCTAAGGGTCCCCCCACCTTACCCAACTGGTTCGAACACGCTGCGACCAGTAGGGTTGCTGTAAAAAAATATATTTTATGACTTTTGGGACACACCTTGTATATTACAAACATATGAAATCTCAAAAATCTGACCTGATGGCGGGAAACGTGCGACGGATTTGAATTCGGCGCGCAAAAATACGTGAAAAAACACTCTTGTCTTCTCGGGTCCAAAAGTTGACCGATATTTGTAAACCTGTGTTATTTATAGTGTTTGTTTAGTGAAGTCTTGACGTTAAGACATTTCAGTTGGATCATAGAGAAATGACCGCTCTACAAGATATCTCACAGTTTATATTAAAATATAAGCTATTTATTTTTTTAAAACTTTCGAAGTTTCTAAGCTTCTAAAGATTGATTAATCCTCTCCTAATATTTTTCCAAATAGTACAAGGTGGTTCGTACGCGTTTTACATTCAAAGTATTTTTCAGTAATTTCATAAGAATATCTTAAATTATTTAATTACAGTTAAACGCCCTATGCATATTATTTTTTTTAGTAAAAAAATATATATATATTTGTAATCAATACACCCACACGCGCACACAGTTTTTATACCAATCTATTTTTATATAATTTATATATATATATGTATATACACGCTTCTGCGCGAGAAAAGTGACAGATGATAAAATTTTGCAGGAGGAAGATTAAACTTTCAATCTAGTTGCGATCGTTCACAGCTAACAACCACATGGTCTCCTAAATTACCTTCATTCTTTTCCTTTTCTCGCCTTGCTGGATCTTTCTGCATAATGTATTTTTCCTTCAAACGTTCCTTCTCTTTATTTTTTAAACAAAACGCGCTCATCGCTTTGGCTTCCCCCCAAGTTGTCGTGCCACTTACGACATTTCTTTCAATAAATTACGTACGTTTACGAGTTGATAAATTATAGAAATATAAAAATTCATTTTTTTCACATGTGCCACTCTTCTTGCGCGTGTGTGCGCGCGCGCGTAGCGAACATCATGTGTACATTCTCTCTTTCTCTCTCTCTCGATGAGCAAAATATTCTGGAATTGGATTCGAGAACGTTCCCGATCTCCTATCCTCTTACCTCATTAAATTTTAATGTAATTTTATCCTATGTCCTACGTAGAAGTGTTCCAATCGCATTCTATTCTCCAGGCGTTAAATGCATACGACAGCTTCTCGTGCGCTATGTAATTGCTCGACGACGACACGACCTCCTTTGCGGCCAAAATCGCATTTGGAGTGCCCAGTTCTGCTGAAATGAAAGATATTTTTCATGCGTCTTTATCGTTCAATGCGCAAATGATTACTTGTATGTACGCTGAGAAACCCATTTTGATCGGATTAACCGAATTTTGGTTGACACGACAAAGTCATTTGTTTGCATATGAGCAAATAAATATCTTTGTCGAAAGAACAAAATTAATTTGTTGCAAAAATATTATACGGAACGAAATAAAATTCAAAGAACAAAAAGGTCCTATTTTCGCACTAAATATGAGGACTATTTGTTTGATCAAATTGGGAGTCAAGAGAAGACACCGTTGCAGCCTCTGTCGGCTGGCTATGAACAATGAATTGTAACTACAACAAAATGTTTGTGTCTGGACAACATAAGTTTAATGCAATATTTGTTAAGGGAACAAAGTACTTCCTTTAAGATCTAACAAAAGAAAGTAACTTCTCTAAACGAGTAAATCATTTGCAGAAACCAATTCATTTAATTCAACGAAACCAAATCCACTAACAAAAAGATTTTGGCTCCATTAACTTGGGTTTCTCAGTGATATAGTGTATTTTTTCAAAGGGTGAACCGTTCAAGAATAATCGTTGTTTCATACAATTGCAATCTGTCGGATTTCCATGCTCGAAGGCCAAGAAAGCGAAACTCGCAAAGAAATCACCAAGTACATTTTTAATTAAGAGCATCGCATAAAAATTGGTCGCTAATTTTTCTGAAGAAATTGAGGAGGACTATTAAATACTACGTATTTCGCGATCGAGAAACCTTCCCGTTTACCCTCAGCACGTTTTGACTATTCAACAACAAAATTTGTATAACTTTCTACGCCCTTTCAATATTCATCTCGCTTCTAAGAAGATCCGCATCATTCTTTCGGCGAGTCTCGAGCCTCGCTTTATTTCGACAAAGAAATATGAAGGCGAGGGCTAAGGAGAAGAGCCGGCGAAAGAAATCGAAGGGAAAGAAGATCCCGCGGAGAGGATCGTTACGCGATAATTCTGTCCGCGTATAATGCGAGCGCAAAAATAAAAGGGAAGCGGCGGCAGATCGGGCGAGACGCGCCTGGGAGAGAACCCCCCGAAGAAGAGAAAGGCCGGGTTAAAAGAAACGCGCCACGTATATATTTCCGTCCCGCGCGAAAATCCGTGTCGCAGAGACTGGGAACGACCGGGCAGACCGGCGCCTGGCTCCAAGCCGGTATCGCAAGGCTTGACGGCAGACAACGGTCCGTAAACGCTTAAGGGCTTGAGCAGAAAGATTGTCGTGACCGTTTACGATTCCGTCGTAAGACTGATGCGGAGTCTACAATGAGAGTCGCAGAGTCGCAGTCGCAAGAATAAACGACTGTAATTCAATCAGACACATAAGAATTAACCGATCGTAGTAGACTATTCCTTACGACTACTTCTTTGATTGGCTGTGACTTTACGACTGCAATGTAGAAGTTCAAATCGCAAATTTCTTGCGACTCGCGACAATACGGACGTGCCAGCGATTGCTTGCAACTTAATGTAGAACGACCTTTAAGCCTGTTACACGATACGTCCCGACATCCGACAGCGACATTTAGCAATATTGGTCTAATATTGTATCACTAGAAGTCTAATATTTTTATTACATTGTTAAATATTAGCCAATGCATTTCTAATATAACCAACATTGGACCAATCTTTAGCCAGTGCGCTGTGCTACTAGGGGTATACGACTTGAGTTTTTCTCTGCCTTGCCTTACGTTTACGACTAAGACATACCTAGGCCCGGTCTACGAGGAGTTGTTAGTCGTTAGTCGAAGTCGGAACTGGGTGAAAGAAGAAGGATCGACATTACAGTTCCGACTTCTGACTAACGACCAACCACTCATTGTGGAGCAGGCCTTAAGCGTTTACGGATCGTTCTCTGCCATCAGGCTTACAATTAGTCACGCCGAGTCGCGGATGCGCGCTCGCTGTTCGGCGTGCACCGGGTGGTTTACGTCGCTCGGCTGAGATAAGGGTGAACTCGGCGAGATTTGTGCGCGCCGCGCGACGACGGATAACAAGTGTCGACCGCCATTCATCCGAGATGACGTCGTTGCGATTCATTTCCTTCGATTTCTACTGAAACTCATCTAACTAAAACTCATCTAACAGATTCATCTGTTAGATGAGTTTTAGTTAGATGAGTTTATTTTCTTTCGAAAGAAAAGAGTAGAGATTTCAACAAATCGTTGGCGAGTCTGCCTCATCGCTGCCATGACGCGCGGGTTTCACGTATTTACCCGATTCGTTAATATTATCAGTTGATGTTATCGCCAGCGGGGATCCGAGTGTCTACACCGAGAGACCCAGTTTGTTGAATGAAACATGTAATTTGGTTGTATAAAACGAAAAGTGCGTCGCTGAAAAGAAGTTAAACGTTGCAGCGACAAACTTATTTTGTTTCCACGAATTGTTTGTTTGAACAAAATTTCATGGTTGAGATAACAAATTCGTCCATCCCATCACGTCCTAAATAATTGTGTTTGTCAACCGAATCGTTTAGTTGAATATTACCGAACGATTCTGCGCAAGTTCACCTTTGTATGTTGATGTAATCAAATTTTCCAACTAAATTTTTTTGTTGCACCAACTGAAAGATTTGTCTGTCCATATCCAAACGAGAAATTCAGTTGAGTCAACTATTGTATAAATAAATTGTCTTTCATTCAACAAAATGGGTCTCTCAGTGTACGAGCTCGGTGGCGGCAGAGCACCGTTAAACGTCGCGTTTGTTTGTTATTTCGAACGTTAAACATTAAGACCCATGCGGGGGGGGGGGGAGAAGATTTAATCCTCGCTGCTCCAGAAATATTGCGTGAACGGTGAATCGTGGATACGCGGGCTCTCCCTCAGAGGCACTTGAGTAACGACGGCGTGAGTGCTCGTCGCGGGCTCGTCGCCTCGATCTCGCGTGAGTTACGGGAAGAGCCTCCGAAAACGGCGGTTTGTTTAATTAGGATTCGCTCCCCCGGCCATCCGATCCGCTGTAAACACGTCTACCGTTCTACGGAGGAGGTGCCGACGGAGACGATCCTCGACAAGTCTCTCCAAACAACGCGTAGCGTGAGCTCGCAGCATCCCTTTGGTGCAAGATGGCGGGATATCTGCGCACCGGAAGGAAAGCGAGCACAATCCGATCGACGTTAAACACGTCAGTCTGCTGGGACCCTTCGCGTCGGCACCAGACAATCCCCTTGTTTTCGTTGCCGTGTGGGAGGAAATATACTGGGCTGCATTTAGCAGAAAAAAAACTGCTTTGCAACCGTTGCAAAATTCATGATTCTGATTGGCATGTGCCCTTAAATTCACCCAAGATTAAGAGTGATCTTACACTACAGTGAAATTGCTGTCCTCTTATTATAGAAAGAGACAAGACCGCTCACTTTTCGCATTTTCACATTATTGTAAGACACAGAATTGACCCCTGCGGACTGCGGATTGAAATTCGATTAGAGTAAAATTCGCTAAACTTGTGTGATTAGCAAACTCTACTCCGATCGGTAAAATTTCAATGCGATCTCAATGCCAGTTTGTACAACGTAGCCTGATACGTTCTGCTTCGTAGACGGTGACATCGCGTTATACAGAATGGGCGCCGAGTGAAAACACGGTAGCGTACGTGTTTTGAAGCGAGAAACACCTCATCGTGCTCCGGTTCGACGTTACGTGGATTCGCAGGGCGAAGCGTCGGCACGCGTTGAAATTACCTGCGTTCTCGATGTACTCGATATTCTCGGTGTTGCTCTTGAGCACGTGGAAGAGGAAGTCGATGTATCTGGTAGCGAGCTTGAGCGTCTGGATCTTGCTGAGCTTGTCGCTCGGCATGGTCGGTATAATTTTCCGAAGCGAGGCGAACGCCTCGTTCAAGCTCTGCGTCCGCTGGCGTTCCCGGACGTTCGCCATCGTCCGCTGATTCTGCAGATCCTGGTCGTTCTTGCGGCGCGCCTTCGTCCTCGTCGACGAGGCCGCCGAGGCGGCCTCGCCGTCGGACTCGTTGCTGTTGCAGCAACCGTTGCCGCTGCTGTTGCTGTTGTTGTTGCCGCTGTGCCGCCTCTTTCTCTTGACCGCCGTCCTGACGCCGCCCACCCTGCCGCCGCCGTAACTCTTGGTCGTCGTCGTCGTCGTCGTCGACGAGGACGGCTCGGTGACGCGGCCGAGCTCCTGTTCACAACCGTATCTCGCGACCATCCTATCCTCCATCACGCCCGGCTTGTACTCCACCATGTCCACGTAGGAGCCCGTCTGGCCGTGGACCGACTGGACGGAGCTGGGAGTGCCCATCTCGTCGGCGCCGCAGCCGCTGGGCGAGTAGACGCTCTGCGAGGACGGAGTCAGGCACATGCTGTGCTGCTCGTGGTCCCTACTGTAGTCCGACAGGAACTCGGGCGAGTCGCACGTCGAGTGGAGCCGCTGCTCGTACTCCGGCTGCTCCCGATGATGATTCGAGGGTTGATGGGGATGGGGATGGTAGCGCGTCTCCTCCGGAGGGGTCTTGAACATCGTCTGCGTCAACTCGGTGTACTCCACCGCGACCTGGTTGTGCGGGTGCTGATGGTAGCCGTGGTGGTGGGTCTGCTGTTGCTGCTGTTGTTGCTGCGGGTGATCCGCCAGCGGGCCGCTCAGGTCCATGAGATGCGGCGCGGTCGGCGCGAAGTGGCTGTAGCACGTCAACGATGAGCCACCGTCGGGGTTGCCGTTGCCGCCGTGCGCCATCGCGCCGACCGCACCGGCGCCGTCGTTGACGCCCGGAGCACCATTGCCGTGCAGGATGAAGAAACCCGTCTGCGCCGACACGCACTGCGACGCCGGCGTCGGTATCGTTGGCACGCCGCGCATACCTCCGCCCGCGTTCGACTCCTTAATGCATCGCACGTCCTCCAAGGCCCGCGCGTTAACTGAGGACAGTAGGTGCGACTTGTTGCCAACCTGCTGCCAAGTACAGAGCACTGAACCACCGCGATCATTAGCACCCATCCACCATCCGTTTTATCCGCCAATGCGCGCGAGCCACGTGGGTACCGTTCGCGACGCACGTGTTACCGCGGCGAATTCGCGCGCGATCGATCGCTCGATATTCGATATCCAATTGGGCTGCCGCGCGCCAACTGAAATCACCGCGAGTGGAGATCCGAGTGTCAGCGAGAAAAGAGGATCCCCAAATGTCTCGTGTGTCACGGCCGACGTCGACGCGGCAAAATGTCTCTCTCCTCTCCTCTGCTCCCCCCCCTCTCTCTCCCCCTCCCTCACCGTCTCGCTCTTTCCTCTTCTCTCCGAATGTTACTGCCCGTCTGAAGAAGAAGGCCTGCGGCGCGATCGCTCATCGTGTCACGCCGGAGGGACCCCGCCTTCGGCGGCGAGCATGACTGGTCCCCGGCTATCACTTTGTCTCCACCCACGGAGAAGAGGAGGACGGAGCGGAGAAAATAGATAGGTCAGGTGGCGGAGGAAGGGATACGAGGGGATGAAACGGAAGACTTCCATGCGCGCGGTGGGATCCGCACTGAAACGAGGCGACGCTGATGACTGAATGGCAATTTTGGGGAAACGAACGCGCACATTTCCCTACAGGGTGTCAAACTCGTTTGTGGCCAATCTAAAAATTACGGTAGATTGGGTTAAACTGAGACGAAAACCGTTGTGCAAAATTAGCAATAGTTATCGCGTAATTGATAGAAACGTCTGGCCGAATGAACGCACAATGAGCGGAAGGCTGGACCCGGCAGGCATGCAAAATGGTTCATTTCTTTATATCTCCTAGGACACAGTAGCGAGGGGTGGAGTCACGCATTGAGCGTCGAGCGACGTTTGTTACGCGATAACTACACTGAGAAAAAAGACTTTGAAAATTTATTTCTGGCACATAATGTTTATTTCACTGAACCACACTTAACATATAACACTGCACACTGCACACTTAATATGACAAATCAGACACAGAAGGACAACGAACCGTTGTGGCGTCCTTTAGCACGATCCGCCATATTGCATGATGCAACGTGAATCAACTAGAAGTAAATTTTGATCCAGCGAAATTATCATTTGTTTCTAAGAAATAAATTTAATCTTTGGAAATAAATGTCGCATATCTATACAAATTATCTTCTTGTAACTAAATATAATATTGCTATAAAAAACATAAATTTGCCACAAATAAATTAATTTTCTGAGCAAGAATTAAATGAAATTTTGTTAACAAGTAAGTGCAAAAATTAGATATACTTTACAGAAATGTATATTCTGTTGCCACAGCCAAATTTCTTTATATAACCAATAAATATCGAAGAAAATGTCATAAATAACGTTTGTTTCTGAATATATCGACTTTTTTCTCTCAGTGTGGGGTCTCTGACAGAGAAATAAGCGCACCGGGGGTTGCAGCGTGGTATATTGTTTCAGTAGGAAAAGATACATGTTTTCTTGACCATATCTGGCATTTTTAACAGTACAGAAAATTTATTGCGAAAAACATTACCTCAGCCAGGGTGTATGAAAAAAAGAGGGTGTATAAATTTTCTGTACTATTAAAAATGCCAGATATGGTCAAGAAAGCATTGACGTTGTCAATTACTGCTGGCGACATTCAAGAACATTCTTATCAGTTAATAATGAATAAATCATAAAAAGTGAAACGCGCATATTCCACCGGTCAAAAATAATCGCGGCACAAAGTGCTGCGTCGGAGACGTGATGTATTGACATTTCGCGAGCTCCTGCAACTCGGAAGGCGAGGCAAGGATGAAAAATCAGCGATCGGGGTTACGACGCGGACAAAAATAAGTGGAACCCTCACACCGAGCGGCGTAAAAAAATACATTCCTGAGTAAGGAAGCGGAGATTGAAGCGGGCAGAAGAAGCCGAGGGTACGCAGGAGAAAAATTAGTGTCAGATCAACTCTTATATACTCAGATTAACGCGTTCATTGTTTTGTTATAGTAAGATTATAGATTGTTATATGCGCAACAATCTATAATCTTCGCAGAAGCATTTAACATACATCTTACATTCCAACAATGTTACGGTCTTATTTAATTACTATAATTGTCACTTCAAGAATACAAGTACATAATTATTTTTTAAACACTAAAATCATTTTAATCGTTATAATCCTTGATTTGAATATATGCTTTTTGCTATCCAATATTGTTTCCTTTCCATTCAAGAAAATTATTCTTAAATAGTAAGCATACACTTTTCGTGATTGAATTATATAAAATTGCTTCATTTAAGTGACGTTTTCTTTCTTTGACGCAATATAATTTCACTTCAAGATTTTCACGCTGAGACGAAACATATTTTCGAAAGGAGAATATTCTTTTTTCTGTGCAGCATGATTAAACAAAATTTTTTTTTTCGACTCAGTCGTGACGTGTGAATCCGAAAATCCGGGGAAATCCTTCCGGTAAAGTTTCCCTTGTTCAATTCTGCATAGGATAAAATGGGATTTGGCTCAGTTAAAGAATCAAGTAAAAAGTTTTCCAAATAGGGAGAGGCCTTTCAATTCTCAAAATAAAAAGGCACCTTGCAGGTCATGGAACATTTTGGCTCTTCATATGTTTGTCCAAATGTTTTTCTTTAGCTAGTTCAGCTGATTGTGAGTCAAAAAATAGCCCCGCTCTGTCCCATCGGCCGCGAGATTAAATTCGCAGTGGGCCCGTCGCAGCGGCTGACATTTTCTTCGCGGGCTGAATTAATACGGACAGCTTCGCGACGCGAATTAATACGGCTCGCTCGCTCGCTCGGAGGCGCGCGTGATGGATGATCGCGTTGGATGCACCGCGACGTGTTTGTTGTGACGAACGAAAGCTCTTTAGGGGGTGTCTATAAATTCCGACATTTCTCCAACTTTCTCGCGAGTCTGCTCTGCTGCCTCGTTTGCCCTCGCTCATGATTTAGCCGTTCGTTCGACGCCACGTCTACAGAATATTTAGTCGCGAAGGTGGCTTCGGGGGGTCGCGTCTTTGTTAACTTATCTTTGGTTTCGAGAGATTCGGTAGATCGAAGTTGATTTCAGATGGTCCGCGAAATGTCCAAAGTATCTTAATTATGCGCGTATAACTACATTATTGTACAGTACCCTCCATAAGTTTGGAAACACCCTTATAGGGTTTAACGTAGGAGGTCAGAGCACCATGTGATTTCAGAATCATCCCTCTATATGTGTTAATATCAGTAGATTTCTAAATGATCCCAGACATGAAGAGGACTGAATAACACAATTCGGCAGAAGGATGAGTCCGTAACAACGATGTTAAAACGACAGTCGTTTCTCCTTTCTACAAAGTAATTTTTATTTTGCATGGCACGATTATCTGCAAACGCTTAGAAGGTGGCGAGAAAAATAACGTTTTGACAGTCGGTGGATTTTGGCGCGCCGGCCGATTTGTTTCCCCGAACCAATGGCGAGCTTTGAACGACTCAATCGTCGTATCGCGACGGTATTAGCGGGTGGATATTCGTCGCTCGTCGGATCTCGCTTCTCGGAACCGCAGCACAACCGGCGGAAAGCCGTAAGCCGCCGTTCCTGGCGGCGGTCCAACCGCAAATCAGATCGCCAATAGACGGCTCGATAAATAACGCGGCCAAATACCAAAATAATACCCAACGGCGATCAAAAGCGGAGAAAATCGCGGAGGCTTCTACGGCGCGCACTTTCCGTAATCTTCCAAATTTCTCCCACTGTTCCCTACGCGCCAGGCTTTAAGATCTTCGGCGTTCCAGTTTAATAGTTTAAAATAATCTTCTATTTCTAATCGTTTTTAATACCCACGCTATAAAAAAATTTGTTAATTCAAGTAAATATTCGTTAATTGACAAAAATATTACGTTAACATTGTTGACGTGATATTTTTGTCAATTAACGAATATTTACTTGAATTAACAAATTTTTTTATAGCGTGGGTATTAAAAACGATTAGAAATATTTTTGTCAATTAACGAATATTTACTTGAATTAACAATTTCTTTTTCTCTAGTGTGGGTATTAAAAGTAATTAGAAATGGAAAATTATTTTAATGCTCGACGAAAATGTTAACTAAAGACATGCCCGCGATTAAACATATTCAGGCTCAACAATTTTTGTTCTCGGTGCAGAATTTTCTCTTTTAACGCGATTTCTTTTTTTTTCAGATCGACGCACTTGACTGCTCGTCGAACCTCTGCAGGGAGACCACCCCGACCTTCGCGGATCCTTTTCGCGGCCACGTTCCGTGGCGCGCGCACGTGCGCGCGATATCGCCGGGCACGCACCGTTTGACGATATTAACGCGGCCTTAATTGCGCGTGCCGGCGTGCAACTTCAATCGCTGGGAACGGCGCCGCCCGCGTTCGCCCGCCCCCCCCCCCGGCATCGTGCACGGTCGCAGGTTCAGCGTCTCCGTCAGCGCTCCTTCCGCTCCGGAGTATCTAAAGCTGACGGGACGAGGTGTCGTGCCACCGCTGATGCACTGACGACTCGAGACAGTAAGGTGCTCGAAAGTATTGTCATCCCTGGGAAGGGGAATAGCCGGCCCCGCTTCTCTAGGACAAAGCTTCACTGAAAAAAATTTCTGGTTGAATATGGACGAATCAGATAATTCCTAAAGGAATTCTGGTAAATCCTAAAGGAATTATCTGATTCGTCCATATTCAACCAGAAATTTTTTTCAGTGTTCGAGTGCAACTGACGGCGCCGACTGCACGGACTCGTCCCTATACTCCGTCATACAAGGCCATACGAGACTCCACGTATGACCTTGACAGATTGGTCTATTTTGACCAAATGGCACCGCCACGAAACTAGTGCCATGTACGTTTCACATGTGTGGGACACACGTGTTTCACCGGCACATATTCGTGACTCGTAATCTGGATTCACCAGCCGAGAGAATCGCGAACACGTGGAGCACCTTGCGCTACCGCACGAAATTACCTGCGAGTAACGAGTTGACGATCGACATCAGCGAACGACCACTCGGAGGCAATCATGTTAATAGCAACGGCAGTTTAGCGGGAAGTCCTCCTCTTAACAACTTACTAGACCTTTCGGTGAAATATTTTATTCGAGAAGCGAACGAGAGGGAGTGCAGCGCGATTTTCGCGGAGATCAAACTCTCGGTCTTAATAATTCAATAGTGCATTTAAAAAATAGAATAATAATGAAAAAAGTTAATTCGCTCGCAACTTACCACTCATAGCAATAAGATACTTTCGAGTTTATTGCATAGCGATACTCCGAGGGACATGGATTTTCTATTTTTTCTTTTCTTCTTTTCATCAATCATCTTTTCGTTGTGTTTATCAATGACAAGTACCTAAACTCATTAGACCTTTCAGTGAAATATTTTATTCGAGAAGCGAACGAGAAGAAGTAAAGTGTGATTTTCGCGGAGATCAAACTCTCGGTCTTAATAATTCAATAGTGCATTTAAAAAATAGAACAATAATGAAAAAAGTTAATTCGCTCGCAACTTACCGCTCATAGCAATAAGATACTTTCGAGTTTCCTGCGTAGCGATACTCCGAGGGACATTTTTCAATTTTTCCTTTCTTCTTTTCACAAATCATTTTTTCGTTAAGTGTGTACCAATAAAGAACATCTAACAGCGGTACGTGGCGTACACAATGCAAGATCCTCGGCAAGATCTATGGACCACTTTCCTTTAAATTGTTCTTCCAAGCCCGTAGCCAACTAATGTTTAATGTGTTAAACATGTGTGTTGCAGCCCGCCGGCTCTGCCGCAAACGCGAAAGATATCTGCCAGCACGACTCGTAAAGGGAAACGTTTATTATGCGCGCCGGCTCTCTAACCCTGATGCAACATTGTGTAGACGATAATAATACGATATTAGTTTGTGACTGGACATCGGGCAGATGTTTAACGTTTCCGTTCGCAGTAAAACGATGCGAGAAATAAGTGAATCGTATATCAACCACTATATAGAAGTCTGTGATATCAACGCAGCATCGTTAATAATATTATTAAGTAATATTAGGGTAAGGTGACCAAATGCGGATGTCAACAATTTGATGAGTCGCTGACAAGCGACTGTCGCAACCATTGCATCGCCAGGTGAGAACGTGAGGATTCTCGAATAGCAACAGGCTTATCTCGGGACTGCCGCCCCTCCTGTCCGTGGGTACCTCCTACCTGTACTTCGCAATCGTAATATCGTAGCAGTTCCCTGAAGCGGCTGTAGCTTTTACGTAAGTAATAATTCATGAATAATAAATATTTTTGTGAATCTAGTTAATCATTTCAAAAATGTATAAAATCGCAAAGAATGATTTTTCCTCGTATTTTCGCGAAAATTTATAAAGTAGCACACGTTCTCGAGCGGGAGGGACGAGACTGAACTAGATATTTTAAAAACTTTCTCGTGACAACTACGTGTTCGTCTACTTATGGCAAAAACTCGTAATTGATTGATGACCTTTAACTGACAGACTACCTATTTCGGGATTTTCACTTTTTCACAAAAACTTTCGACATCTGGCGAACGCGTATTGGATTTTTGGTAATTATGTAAAGTGAATTATGTTTCCTTCGCATTGTTTAGCTGCCCAACTGTCCGTACCATGTGTCCGTACTATTGTCTTTAAGTTGATTTAAGTTGGAAGAATAACCGGCGAAAAACAATCAAATAAAACAAAGAAATACCCTTTTACCTATTGCGAAAAGACGGGCCTTATACTATTTAGACATAACAAAATTGATTTTCAGCTTGTTACAGGACTATATAGCGCAAGTTTTCAGTGAAATTCGTTAACGTTTTTACTAAAACTTGAGATAATTGCATCAAAGTCGCTATAAGTAATCTGTTAATCAATTCAGAGTTGTTACATTTAAATAGGACAATCCCAGATAGCACAAGACACTTTTATGAACATTTTAAGAATATTCTTCAAGAATATTTGGAATATTCCATAGGTTATTCTTATATGTTCTTTATCATAAGTAACAAGCGCAAAATTAAGGTAAATTTAACAGAAGGAGAAAGAGCGACAGTACGTAAGAAATTAGAGCACGCCGATGCGTTATCACAAAGAAGCCTATTCCGGTCTTTTCACTTTCGGACGTGATGAACTTTACGACTTCGGGGTATCGCACGATATTACAGTCGCCTTGAATATCGCCGGATAATCGACGCGATATTTGCGTCGCGGACGACGAGGGTGGTCCCTTCGCTCCTGGGAAAACCGCGTGCTCGACGACGACGACGACGACGACGACGACGACGGTGACAAGAACTAGTTGACGGTGACGGCGAAGACCGGGGATGACGGTGGAGGAAGGTAGACTTCGAGAAACAAATAAATCTCCCGGCCTCTCCATACTTCCGCTCCCGTAAATATTTTTTAATGCTAATGTTAATGTTAATATTTTGATCGAAACTTTACGCGAGTAAAATTTTCGCAGAACTGATTAAGTTTAAAATAATATATTTAAAAAAACACACTTACACAACTTAATAAAATCATTTCTCACTTTTGCAATATTATTGTATCAATGCATGTAAAAATTTCAACCGCGCTCTCGTCAATTTATCGTTTCATATCAAGAACATGGTTCATCCCGTAATTTGTTCCGCCCATCTTCTCGTTCGTCGCACAGAGAGAAAAGTACGTAGTATTTGCGACTATAATTGCATAGTAAAATAATTATAGTCAGGAATATCATTTTTATAGTAATTATCACTATAATATTAGTAATAACAACCACATAGTCAAAGTGATGCCAACCAGCATAAAAATTTGACTATTATTTATGAAGCTTTTAACCATTATTCTGGTAAAATATTAAGATGGTGAATAGTAACTAAATTAATTAGTTTTACATAGTAGGTGCAAGTACAATAATAGTAAATTTAACTACATTTCTATCATCCACTTTACTATTCGCATGGTAAACAAAAGTGAAGTGGTTCGGAATGTCTTCACTAGAGGGACGCGCGGTACAAGACTCTCTCGTAAGTAGAAAACCGCTTAGGGTGTTATAAATACGGATCAGTTTATGCATTCGTACAAGATTACGTATCTTTTCTTTGAAATTAAGATGCTTTCTTGTACATAGGGTAAAGGCGGGCATTATGGCCAGGCGGGTAATACGGCAACAACGCCCGTATTAAATATTCTAAACATTGATAAACATCAATAATGTATAAAAACCAATTATTGTAGCTATTCTTGAAGTTTGGTAACAAAAATCTCTCTATTTTGTTGTTATTTGTGGTTTGGTGCTTTATTGTTCTCCATAACCATCAAAATATACACGTCAAAGTGAGACATGGCACTTCCAACTAAGTAAGATTTTCAAATTAAAACAAAATAATTTTGGCTTTTCTCATTACACATTTCAAAACCTAAACCTTGGCTATATTTTTATAATAAATTTATCGTGCTTTGCCCATTATTTTGATAATTATAATGCACATTATTAAATGTATGCTCGGCGGCTAATATGGCCAGCGACAAAGGTATAGTTACTATGGCCAGCGAGTACAACAAGGTATAGAGTACGCCAGTGTTGAGAGTGATAACAGCGAAGAAAGAAAATAGTTATTTCTCACAATTTATTAATAAATTGTGAGAGCACGGCGTTACGTAGAGAGTGGACATACACATACACATTTCTTAAATGTGTACTCGTATGTTTAAAATATTTCAAAGTTTATGTTCTGTACGATTAAAGTAATACTTTACGATTAAAGTAAATACCTCACTTTTGCAAAATATTACTGTTTTGTACACTTTTTTTATAGTTGGCCATATTATCCACCCCACGTTTAATATGGCCAAAACGCATACTTTCAGATTCTTTTTTTTTCTTCGAATATGGATAGATTTTAATTGATCAAAA
>NW_011967145.1:359818-364276 GCF_000949405.1 Vollenhovia emeryi
TATACTTACGATATACGATACATATTACAAATAACATTCTGTTGATATTCTGGTATATCACCAGAATATCCTCAGTATATACCATTGGTATATTTTCAGCACATACTATGTATGAGAAAAAGCGGACATTAGTGCATTCTCAGTACGTACTCAGTACATCATAGAACATATTCGAAAGCTATGAGAATATACGTAATGTACTGTTGAGATATTCTCAGAACTTTCTCAGTATCTACATATATGTGCTGTGTGGGTTACGAATATAGTTTATTGAAAAATACAGATATAAAATGTACTTTAAATATTTTCATTTTAGATCAGTTTCTTCAAATTGCGCCAGTATAATAATAAAATTCCAAATTGCATTCGACCACAGCTGGCCACATTTGTTAATTATAACCGGTCAATGCAGAACATTGATCGCGAAAAATATTACCTCAGCCAGGGTTTGAACCTGGACCTCCCTTACTGTCTGGGCGGGCGTCTCACCAATTCGATCACTGAGGCACGTGGTAATATTTGTCGCAATAACGGTATAAAGATGACATTGTTTGTTTTTCGACTTTTTTCGCAATAAAGTCTCTGCATTGACCGGTCAATTAACAAATGTGGCCAGCTGTGGTCGAATGAAATTTGGAATTTTCATTTGAGTTATTTCTACTTTAGTTGCTCGTAATGAAATTTCTTTTAATAAGTCAGTCTTTTTTTACCGCGCGCTGAATATATTACTTCAAGCTGAGTTGTCGCGAGACGAGCGCATTGAGCTACCGTTTTCTCGTGCCCTTGCGTGACTTTGTTGCAGCCGCGCTAAATGCGCCGTGGCCACGGATGTGTAACGAGAGAACTCTCGGGCCTGCAGCCACTCTTTTCGGCTTCGAAATTTGGCACACGGAGGATGATTTTAGCTGTATTCGTTCGAGAAGCAGAGCCGCCTTCGCCCCGCTGGCGCCGGCGCGACAGAGAGCTCGTCGCATAATCGAGCGTATCTCCCCGCATCCACCCCGAGATATTACGTTTCCTGCCAGAAGAGTGTCGAGCAACCCCCGTCGCGTCCGTTCAGTCGGCGACCAACAGCGATCCGTGAATGAAAATTCCTCAAACGCAACCGCGCACTTCTGGTGGTCTCGCGCTCCTGTCGTTTCAATTTAAACTATAGGACTGTCTTCATTAACTGCGTTTAGCTTCTATCACAAAATATATGTAGAGGATGGAAGAATATTATAGATTGCAAACTTTAGAAGAGTCAATGAGTTCATAAAAAAAAACGAAGATGAGTTTTATTGTCAATGAGATTTGAAAATCGACCGTTCTGGAGACACCAGCGGACTTTACATCCGCTATCAAACTCGACGATAAATATTTAACCTCGCGATTGACTCGCGCCGATCGGCAGATACGCGCGACAGAGCGATAAAGCCGTCGTTGCCGTTAAAATAGATCGGAACGTGGAAGCTGTAAATTCCGCAGCTATCCGCGGGCCGTATCGGCGCCCACGGGAACGACGAGATCGTAAAGAGCACCCGCGACTTCTTTTTCCCTGGGATTTACTTTACGATACCGCGAAGGCCACTAATAGGCCCGCTCGACGCGTCCCGTCGACAGCGTCGATGCGCTCGGTGGTGCCAAGGAAAGCTTACACACGTTTTCGTTGCGGTGAACAAAAAGGACACGCGCGAGAGAGCCACGAGAAATCGACGCGGTCGACGGACCGGAACCGTTCGCCGAATACAAGCCTGCGTTCGGCACCCGCGTTTTCCGTGTAGTCGTTAAGACAAATATATTTGCACAGAAATTGACAATTGATTTTAATATAAATCTGACGTTTCAGCGCGTCGTGCGCTGTTCTGGTGATTTTTAATAATATTAATTGAAATTTGACCAATCAGAGTAGAGTTTACTAGTCTCAAGTTTAGCGACTTTTACTCCAATTGGCCAAATTTCAATCTAATCTCAATCTTAATCCGTAGTCTGATACGGGCTTTAGACGCGTCGAAAAAGAAATGTTCTCGCTCCACTAAATTATTTCCAGAAGTTTGTAAAAATACGCAGAGGGTTAGGCGAAGAATAATCACTAAAACTTTAGTGAAACAAGATCCTCGATTTTGGAAAGTACTCGATCGAGTCGTGTTTCGCACAGCCGCGAGGTAAATCCTCGTCCCCTCCGTGCGGGATAATTTACGACGGATAATTTACAGCGCGTTGGAACATTCCAAAAAATTGTACGCCTCAGCTTTCGACCGGAAGTACGGTGCGAGGACCGCGGCCGTGCCGGCGACGACTGTGACGACGGCGGCGGCGGCTTCTCGGCTCGTTTGGACAACCGAAGCGCCGCGCCGCCCCCGATTGCGTGTTCGACGTTTCCGTCGAAGAGGGACGAGGGAGGAAAACGGGAATGGAAGAGAAAGCGGGGGAGCAGCCTCGCGAGGGATGCGCGAGAAAAGGGTCGTACGACCGTCATGCGATCATCGTGAGCCCCTCGTTGCGGATTCCGGGCGTGGAAAAAAGTCACCCCTCGCCCTCCGCAGGAGGAGGAGGAAGACTCGTATCTGACAAGAAAAAAAAAGATTATTGTCGGTGTAGACTTGCGATTGGCCCGCGGAAAGGCTTGAGGGAGCCAGCTAATGTCGCGGATGACACCCTCTTATATGGACACCGAAAATGGTTCCCTCATGGAATGGTCTCCTCTGTCTCTCTCTCTCTCTTTCTCCCTTTCGTTTTTACTCCCGTCGCACTTCAACGCAGATAAATTGAGCCTCTTGAAAAAACACTGCGCGAGTTGTTGCGAGCTGATATATGAACGCCCGATTCATTAAGCGTCACCGATGAAGTATGTGTTAATGAAGAGAGAGTCGACCTCCTTTCCTCCACGTGGGGAACGTTTATTTCTGCGTTACGCGTTCGTGAAATTGACCCAGCTGTGTGTAGGTGCATGCATGTTCGATCCTATCAAACTCGCGCAATTAGCGGCGGGTGTCGTTTAATTGAAAGAACGCAACCGTGTCTTAATTGAGCTGTCAACATCGGGATTCTACTATCTAAAGGTCAATCGGTGGATTATCACTGGAAACAGTGGACAGTCGCTGATTTGCAGCTATAAGTACACCGCGATTTTCACTGCGAATCCGTGATTATTCGCCGTTTTCGGTGACAATCCACCGATTCACTTTTAGAGAGCGCACGTCGAAATTTTACGCCTTTCGTCTAACTCGTCATTTTAATTAAGGTACACCCTCAGAAAGGATTTCTGTTACCCAGACAAAAAATACTCCTGACGCATTTATATTTCTTACAACCTCATTTAGCGTAAAAGTAAGACAATGTCAAAGTAAAATCAATAATTCTTATTCTCCTCTATCGAATTAAAAAAGATTGACTTACCACATGGAGACAGGAGTAACTTATATAAATGTAAGTTTATGTATTCTTTCGTTTGGAATAAATTGTCCCTCTCCATCTTACAACGCACGAAGTTGGCGCCGCGATACTCGACGAAAGACGATACGTACTATCATTTTATTCCAGATTTTAGAATTTTTCATTTGAAAGATTAAAATATTCCTTTCTCTATAATAAATTATACGATTGGCGCTATATCGATCCTATTTTATGATGCATTCAAGTGTAATAGCACATTGGATCCGGAAATTTTTTCTGTGGGTGCACGCTTAATAATCAGCCTGAAGTATTCTATTAGCTGAGATTTTTTTCGTATATTAATCTTTGCGTAGAGAAAAGGGAGACGCGAACGAAATGTGCCGATACGGCTTCGAACGTAATAAATAAAGGGACCGCCAAGAGAGAGTGCCGGTCTTCTTAACGGCTGCGGCGACGTTCGTCGTTTCATTATCATTTCTTCGTACAGCCCGAAGCAGCTGCTTCGCGACCGACGAAGAGCCTGCGACCACCGTTTCCGAAAAAAGTGCGAAGAGAAGGAGGGGGGAAAGATCTCTCGAGTCCATGCAGCTTTCCTTTCCTCTCTCTCTCTCTCTCTCTCTCTCTCTCTCTCTCCTTCTCCCGCCCTCTCTTCGTTCTTTTTCTCCCTCGACCGAATCATCGGAGATTCTCAACCGTCCAGGTTAACCGCGAGAAAGCGTTATGGCCGTAGGACACGCCTACCCTAACAGGAAATTAGCTGCCGACAGGCGGTTCGAATTATAAATTTCTAGGGAGAGCCCCGTGCGTAGGAATCCCTTCTTTCGTTTCTTCCGCTACGCGTCTGATTCCATTTTATCGGAAACCCCAAAGGGAACCGCTCTCGCCGGTCCGTTTCCTCCCTCAAAGGCGGCCATCCGGTCCTTCACCTCTGTCAAAAAATAGGCGAATTATACGACATCGATAAGAATCTGTTTTCCGAAATTATCTTGACTTTTAAAGCCAGAAATTCGTTCGTACACTGAAAAAAATTTCTGGTTGAATATGGACGAATCAGATAATTCCTTTAGGATTTACCAGAATTTC
>NW_011967145.1:365351-383301 GCF_000949405.1 Vollenhovia emeryi
TGTAGGATTACAGGAATTCTGGTAAATCCTAAAGGAATTCTGGTAAATCCTAAAGGAATTATCTGATTCGTCCATATTCAACCAGAAATTTTTTCAGTGTAAGATCTTCAATCTTTTCTTTACTCTGTTTTCTTGTTTCTTTTTTTTTCAGTTAAAATTGATTCTTTTTAAATCAACTAATTGCACGTCATAAATCATAATTAATTAATTAATTTTTAACAAAAATGTAAAGATACAAATATAAACGCTCGCTTGTATTTTCTAACCACTTTGGTCTTTATAGAACTTACATGTTTCTCATCTTTTTCTTACTATGCTCTGTAAAAGTCAATCAATATTTACTTTCAGTTAAAATAAATTCTTTTTCAATCAAGTAATTAACTAATTAATTTTTAACACAAGAAATTTAAATGTAAAGATACAAATATAAGCGCTCGATTACATTTTCTAGCCACTTTGGTCTTTATAGAACTTACATGTTTCTCATCTTTTTCTTACTATGCTCTCTAAAAGTCAATTGGATTTCACTGAATAGTCACTGCTTTCAGCGATAATTCACCGATTGATTTTCAGAGAGTGTACGTTTCACGGAAATTCTTATTAAGGGAAAATCGAATTCTCTCGATGTCAGTCTCGAAGGGCTCGCGGACGCGGACAAAGGCCACGCGGCGTAACGTCTTGGGGACACTCTGTATATCTTTCGGAGGCTCCTGGAAGGGCGTCAACGATTCGCCCTGTCAATCCCCGTGCGCCGGCAAAGGCCGACGATGACGCGAGACTCCTTTTACGCATAGGTAGGAGACTACAAAGTGCGCGCGTCAAGCCAGATGTCGGTGGAGCGGTCCGTCTTTATGGCTGTCAAGCCTGCACGTGGACGAGAGAGCGACGGACGTGCCGCGAAAAGGAGCATCACGACGCGCGAGCGCGAGCGGAAGGGTAAATGGAATCTAACGTCGACGCGGAGCGTCGGGACGCCCGTCGTCACCGTCGTATCGTCTATTTTCTCTTTGACTTGCGTGCCGATTGCGCCCGTGACAGAAAGAGTCGACGAGATACAACTAGAGACTCCGCCGTGAAAAGTCGCGCAAACATTGACGTTACATTATAACATGTTGTACGTTGATAGTCTATTATCTCGGGGCTACGATCTCTACCTTGGTTCAAATTACATCGCTTTCTCGTACGCGGAGAAAATTTTCTCTCAAAATTTTCCCCGAAAATCGTGTGATCGTGGGACAACGCGGCAGTTGAAAGAAACTCTCATAAAGTTATTTGAAACGCCGCGTTGTCCCACGATCATATGATTTTCAGGATAAATTTTAAAAGAAAATTCTCTCCATGTAGAGGTAGCTTTGATTTTCAACTTTGTCACTGGGGCAATTTTAAAAAACTTAAGCCAGTATTCATAGTCGGATCTTCTATTCAAGACCGTCTTGAATTTATCTAAAGATGCTGTACGGAACATTTCATTGGCTACGGAGTATCTGAAGATGATCTTAAGACGGTCTTGAATATATATGTATAAGATCTGACTATGAATACCGGCCGAGGACTTTAAGATGTAATAATTGCAATAATTAATGGCGAGACGCTCGCGACAGGAAGAGGGCAGAGCGCAGAAGAGGTGAGAAATGTAATATTGTACTTCCGCGAAAGTGGGTCACCAGAGAAGAGGAATGAATGGAGAGCAGTGTCTTTCTGTTTACTAGCTCTGTCGCTCCTGTGCTATACTCCACTGGCGATACTGATTCATATCCGCGATTGCGGAGGCAGACGAGTTTCCCTCGTGAAGCGGAGCAGGACGCGGGGGAGAAAAGATGCGCGCCTCGAAGCTGTCTCGAAAGTGACTTTCTGCACTTGCACGACGGATAAACAAAAGCGCGGGAAAACTGGCGAACGCCGAGACGAACGGCGTTTCTTCGCGACGACGAGAAGAGGGAGGGCGACTCGGGACGTCCGTCGTGTGAACCGGATCTCTCGTCACCGCCAGCTGCCAAGTCGTCCTCTCTCGTATACAACCGCGATGTCTTTCCCGCCGGCACGACTGCACGAGACACGACGGGCGACACTTTAAATTAACGTCGACTCTGATACAGTTTGCCGTGGTCGAAAAATTCGCGGTATCCTGGAAAGGTAGTCGAGTCAAACCGGCAACTATGTTGGAAATTAAATAGAGCGTTCTCAATTTTTAGACATTTGTTTAAGTATCTTCCCTAGTAGCACAGTGCATTGGCTAAACATTGGCTCAATACTGGTTATACTGGAATATTTGTTGGCCAGTATTTCCCAATGTAAAGCCGATCTAATATTGATACAATCTTAGAATAATATTGCTAAGGAGGCATATTGGCCAAATAAGGCGTCCATCTTGCAATATTGGACCAAAGTTGGGAATATTAGATTTACATATTTCCCAATATCGCGCCAATATATTGAGCTACCCTTACGGAAGAAACACTCAAGTTTTGAGTGTGAACACTCGATTTTCCGAATTTACTCTCAAATTTGGGCGTAAACACCCAGATTTAAATATTTACACCCAAATTTGAGAGTAAATTCGGACAATCGAGTGTTAACACTCAAAACTTGAGTGTTTTTTCCGCAAGGGTACTAGGGTTTCTTCATTTAGCAAATATATTAATTATCGCTATCATATAATTATATCATTTCCAGTCGTGCGCGCGTCTCCGTCGGAATCAAAGGGTTGACGCGCAAGTGGAGAGCTTGATGGGAGGGAAATGGAGTCGAGGACTCGCGAAAAAAAAGGCGTAGTAGCCGGGCCGGGTACATTTATGGGACGCGTTTTAGCGGATAGCATTCATTAGGGAGGTCGCGCGTCATCGAGATGCCGTGAAAAAAGGCTTATGAGAAGAAAAAAAAGTCAACCGCGGTCTACGCGCGTGGGAAGCTGCCGTTAAGTGCGTGTCACTGATAATTCCGCGGACGTGCTCTTCTGTATTCGAGCCTTCCTAGACGTCTCAACAACTTCCTCAGACTTTCTGGACGCCGCCTTTTCCGTGTTTATTTTTTTAAATGATTTTTCAACCTCCATTGCCGGACTCTGCCGGACAGGATCGAGCGACGCGAGAGAACGAATTCCACGTAAAAAGGTTCTCTGTGAAAACAATCGTGCAATGTAATAAATACGCGGGACGACAGTCGTCTGCCTTCAGCGCGGAGACAGATTTCGGGGAAGGACGAGCGTTCCTTCTTTTTTCCTCCTTCGTTGCTCTCGTGAAAGATGATCGATCTGTAACATGGTCCGGTCGTCGAAAAGCGCGAGGAGAGCCGGCATGTCGGCGCACGGAGATAACGCGACGATCTCGTCGCCGTATCATTTTCGCCGCACTACCAGGGAATCGGCAAGGCCGCAGGACGATCGTGTCACGCCGAGGGACAACGGTTAGCTTCCCTTGTCAATCATAGTGCGTATATCCCCGTTTAAAATAATAGATAGAATACGATCAGATTACACTAGATTACATGCAAGTTCTACGTAAATTAATAAGACTCTTATTTATTTACATTGAAACTGCACGTCAGTGATCGTATTCTATCTATCTAATATTTTATATTTTAAACAGGGATTCGCTTGCACGCTGAATGCTCCTCCAATTAACATTTTCCAGCGAAAAAGCCTCAAAACTAAAGGCAAAAGCGATGTTTCAGAGGAGTACCCTACCGTACCCTTTTTATCTCCTATAGCCTAGGTTTGCTTTTCTTGTTTTTCGGGTTGTGTGAATTTCATCCTATTTCAAGCTCGTCCCAGGTTACGTTTCAAAACCTTCTTCTCCGAGGAAAATCTTACTCGACGGCCAATCCGAAACCTTTTCGAGCGTTTCCGATCCATCTCTGAAGTAAAATTTTCCTCAGGCAAAGTATTTTGGAACATAACTTTGATAGACAAAATATCATTTGATATCTTCAGTCGTAATGGCTTCCGGATGGTTGTCGCGTCCGTTTGATATTTTTCTTGAAAACTTGCACGTACTTATTATCCATCTATCACGCACGCGAGATACTGCTTCAAATGTACATTTGATGGGTTACTCGATGATCATTTTGCACAGCGGAAGACAAGTCTTCGGTGATCTTAATCGGATCGTCCAAAGGAAGATGCAAGTACTGTACTTGTTGCGTCGCTGGGATGCTGGCGATCTTGTTCTGCGTCGTAGTCGGCGGGACGCTGTTCCCATATCCTCTCCATGCCTCGTGCATTGTTAAATGGTAATTACATACCCATTTGCACACATATCAAACCACGATCGTGACAACAGATGTTTTAATTCTTTAAGATTTTGTGTCGCAAATTTTGTAAACTAGTAAAGTTGTGTACTAATTTTTACAAAATTATAAATTTTCATGAAATACCACTCGCAATAATTTCTTGATTTGATAACATTGTAATTCGTAGATTTTTTACGTACTATTTCGTAGATATTTAAAACAAAATAAACGTTTCAACGAAGATATAAAAATTTCTACAAATTTCTATTTCAAGTCAATTTTTGTAGGTATTTATAGAAATTTTTTCCGCTAGGGTAGAACGGTACAGTTTTGTGGAATGCGCTGTGACAACGTACATTAAACGCGCATTTAATGTGGGACAAATATGCGCTCCTTGGGCGAATTCCGTCGTTTTTTTTCCGCGGATGAGCGACGCGCCGTTGATCAAAAGCTGTTCGCCGATTACCGAACACTCTGCCGTCGAAATAACGGGCGAAACGTTCGCGTCGGCATTTTTACGAACAGGTCCCAGAGCTTTTCGGACGGATTTACATTCCCGCCTCAGCTGCCGTTATCGTCTCCATTTTTTTCCCCTCCCCACAAGCGCCGGGGGCGAGATCGGATCCCTTTCATCCTAGGGCAATAGCTAACGCGAATGATCGTCGCGTCGTTTTTACGAGGACTAGAGCTTTCGAAAAGTTTCTTTTGAAGCGACGTCCCCGCCGCTCTCGTGACGCGTTTTATGTACACGGGGAAACTCAATATCGCCGGCGCGACGTGGGGGCTCGTATATTTTGCTTTGGCCTGGACGACACCGCCCGAAAAATATACGCCCCGCGCTTTTCCGTCTCCACGAGAACGGGCGCATCGCCGCGCCGGCACTCGCTACTTTATTGCTCCCCGGTCGCTTCGGGCGTCTTTTAAAATTAACGTCAATTATGTAGAAATTACGGTATTTCTGCGGGAGAAATATAGTGCATCAAATGTACCCAGTGGGAACACTAACGTCGACGTCAATGAGGTCGCAACCGCGTCCCAACCGTCAGTTTTCGAAAATAACTAAAAGTTTTGGAACTTTATTTAAGTTTTGTATTATAATTTATGTCATTTTGTATTAAATAAGTTAACTTGGCAGTTCTCTCCAATAAGACGTTGGATAGCAATCGGAGCGTTGAACGTAGTAATTGAATACAAAAAAATTAAGTTCCAAAACTTCCAATTATTTTCGAAGACTGACGGTTGGGACGTGGTTTCGATCCCATTGACGTCGATTCGACCTTATTGTTCTTACTGGATACTATGGATTGCAAAGATATGGCTGCGTTTAAAGGATAGAGTTGAAATAAATCGCAGTTTACAAAGTCCTGCGTCAGAACAAAACGAAAATTTGGATAAAACTAGATCGGACACGATGAAATACGATTTCTACGGAGTTTTAAATATTTTATCGAGCCAAGTTATATTAATATTTTCTAACGATAACGTCGTGTCAATTCTAGGAAGTTTGCCGATCCATGCGCGTATGTGATGCAGAAATTGCGACGCCAGATAACGAATTGGTCTTCCTGGAACGCTTGCCGACATCGCGACGGCGCTTGTCTGTATACGGTGAGAGTACAAATCTGGTATTTAAACACAAATTAACGGCAACTTGTATCTCGCGATTAGCTGAAGGTACCCGTGGAGGATAACATAATCAGAGCGACGCACAGGACGTCGAATCTGAAGTCGCTCGAGAAGATTGAGATTATCTTCGAGCAGATGAACAACACGTGCCTTGCTAAGGTAAACTTTTAATTAAACAAATGAAACTTATTTTACAAGAAATGGTAAACGCACGAGCGATATATCACAAGACGCAATGCGTTGAATTAAACGAGATTTCTCGCTACTACCGCATCGATGCGTTAACGGGTTCTTTGATAAATTTTATTTTAAAGAACGTCTCAAATATTATTCAATGATTATATTTAGAGCACTGAAGTCTAAGTTGCCGAATGTTAGACTAACAAAAGCAATATTTTAGGCCGATTCAGTTTCAACCGAATGGTTGGCAATATTCGATTACGGCGCGAACTACTGTAATCTGCACAACTTGGTAGTAGGAGCCGGTCTCGATAGACGCGCGAAATTTCTCGAGCTGACAAATGATGCTGTATGTACGCAATTTAACATGGCGGTCTGTTGGTGAAACAAGACACACCGCTCACTTGTGGTTTTTCAAACTTTACATATTTATAAATTTATGAATACACATATATGTGTATGTATGAACATGTATATAAATTTATTTTACGATTTACATATATGTATATGTACATATATAAATTTTGTAAAATGAATTTAATATTACAAATGTAACACACATATATAATGTTGTATTTAGTCTTAAAAATGTATACATATATTTCTGTATTTTGGCGAGAGTGCAAGCTTGAAAAACCATAAGCATTTTTATATACATTTATAATAAAACTTTATATTTATATTAATTTACAGTTTGGTACAAGATGTTATAAGATGTGTTATAAGATGCTTTACATCATAAGTCTGTAGTTCGATATATCCTTATAAAATAGTAGATTGTGTACTTCGCACAAATATTAAATATCATTTATATTAATCGCAGGACTAATTATTATCATTATTAATCCGTTTATCATCGTTATTACGGAAATATAGGAAATTACGTTTCTTTAAATATGTATTGTACATTAATCATTGAGAGAAACGTTATATTTCTATTAGTAATCAGACGAAAGATTTTTTAGTAAATTGTAAGATGGAATTGTATAAACAATGCAGAGAAATTTGAGCGAAATACTATTCGGAGAAAACGTTTGTTTCATTTTAGACCTGAGGGGTCGAATTGAACAATTTAGACTGTTTGATTATGCACTCTCAGGCTTAAACGGTCAGAATCATTGGAAGTTTGATCTTGAAATTCGTACTATCCGAAATGCCATTGAAAATACTTTAAAGTTTTTAATAGTTCGTAGGTGGTGTCTCAACATAGAAATATACTTGAATCACAATGATCAGATAATAGAAGTCATATAAATTAACTCTCAATGCTAATAAATAATTAAGACTAACATCAAAACTAACACTAATAAATAATACTAACATTAAAATATGTATATGCATTAAAAAATATTATCAGAATCAAAGTACGATACCTTGAGATTACTGCAGTATCACCGAACGAACGATTAATTAGTAATCCTTGCCAAACTATCTCTTAAGAATTTCTTGTTTCTCTGAGATTACTTTTTCATTAAGGTACATCCGTACACTATATACAAAAAATAAATATCCGTTGCAAGTTTGATAGCAACTGTTATATATATATATAAATATTACGAAATTATTAATCCCTCTTCAATTAATTAAAACGATCACTCATAATGGACGTGCCCGTCAAATGATGGTGGCAGTAGTTCAGTCCGGGCGAAGCGAACGCTCGACATCTCCTGCCGCTTCTCGTTATTCCCATACATGAAAATTTCGGCGACGTCGGAGTAACACTGAAATAACACGGACAATAAGCTATTGTACTTTCGCCCTTTTTCTAAATAATTTAACTTCTGGTCTCTAATTTAGTTTCTACTTTACGTCAGCTGTTTACCTTCTGGGTTTCATGAAGGTTCTCAATTTTAGCGAATTCATGTTGAACCGAGGATACTCAAACGAGTCCTCTGTGTCGTCACAAGTTACGAAACGGCCAGAGTTGATGCCGGTGCATTCGTCATACTGACATATTATGTCAGTAGAATCACACTCTGGCAGGTTATTCGGCTGGAAACTCGAGAAATCCAAATTCATCCCATCGGGAACGACGTCCTCACGCTTTTTCCGCGACGGTTGATACGAGCAAGACAGCTCCTCGTGCGCGTTTAAATTCCGTCCACCCCATGACGCGATCGTCTCTAACAAAGCGCGAAACTTCTCTGGAAAAGTCACATCGGATGTTACAGCGATCACCAAATTTGATTTCTTTCGCACAGTCTTTTCAGTCTTTAATCGAAGAAATACCTCTGTAGTGATTTATTTTCAAAATGATGAGATTGTTAAGTGCCTGTATTTTTTTCTCTATTCTCGTGTGCACAGAAGTGGAATGCGCTGACGACGTACTGTCGTGCGCAACGCTATACGAGCCATGACCATTTTGATGAATCAGCTTGATTAGTTTCGTGTTTGCTTCCGAGACGTTTGGTCCGATCATACGTTGTATTCCCAGCATTATGAAGTGCACTGCGTCAAAGAAATAAATGCGTCGAGTCGATGTAATACACAGTAAAGTATCCGTATCATTACTGCACTTTGTATCATTATCACCGCCACGTCTTCTATATTTATTTAAGTGACATTCATCAGGCGTTTCGATACGCAATACTCACTTGCGGTGATCACGAATATCAACACCGTTATGGACGTAAAATCTAAAGAGGCCTCCATGCCGTACTTCAAGTAGGTTAAAAGATTCGCCGGCACAACGCCAATGATGGTAGCTCTGGTTAAAAACGGCGCTTGTAAAAACGCGGCGACTATCATCGCCACTAATATATACACGATATGTAAAAATATGCGGTATGCTCTCTGCATCTGTTCACCTAAAAATACGGAAGTATGACTGTGTTGCGTTACTGACGCACCTTGACTCGTTCTGATCCGAGACCTCGCGACACAACACGGTCAGCGTAAATAAGTTATATAATGCAGTTAATAAAACGTGCGTTACTGCAATTGTCAGACTTTAAAACGAGTCAGATCGTCTTCTCGTACAACAAATATATTTTATGCAACGCTGTACCGGTGTCGCCGATGTAGTTGGTGATCCATCCCAATTTTTCGTCTACTTCTGTCCGCATTGTACTAGTGAGATTCCAAATGTACTGGATGGTGTTGTTAATTTGCGCGAGCATCTCCATCGTTTGCTCGTACTGATGAACAGTTTGGTCGTGGTACTCCAGTATGTGTTTGGTGCTCTGCTCCATTTTCTCCCAGACCAGTCGCGCTTGCTCCTGTATGTTAATCAAATCCTGCAACACCTCCTGATGATTTTCCCCACGCTCGACGGCCTGTTGCTCGAGATCGGCGTGCGCCTTTTCTGGAGAACGCGTTGAATACACGCTCGGAGTACATTCTACATACAAAAGAAATGTGTGGAAGAAAAGTTTTGTTTACTAACCCAACTTGTGTTTTATTTCCTCCGTCATGGCAGCGAGCTGAGTGTAGCCGGATCGTATTAACGCCTTTTCGTTATACAACTCCTTCAGGTTTGTTGTTACGAGCCTGTAAGCCGTCGTCTGGGCGTCCTTCAAGTGATCTTGCTGCGCCAAGAGCACCTTGTTTCCTTCGCTCAACGACGACAGAGTTTCCGCCGTCTGCTCTTCCAGACGATCTTGGCCTTGCTGT
Source organism: Vollenhovia emeryi (assembly GCF_000949405.1). Lineage (NCBI taxonomy): Eukaryota > Metazoa > Arthropoda > Insecta > Hymenoptera > Formicidae > Vollenhovia > Vollenhovia emeryi. Next base: position 374,997 of record NW_011967145.1, read on the forward strand.
TTAACACACAATTCATTTAACGCCTCCCATTAGGCACGAATCGATAAATCACACCGAAGAAACGTGATTAACTACCTTCAATGACTTCAGCGCCTCGATTTGAGAATGCGAGGACTGCATCAGCTTGTTGACCGTCAACTCTGTAAGAGCGCGAAATTGTGTGTTTCGAGCCGCGTAACAAATCGCCCTCGCTCTGTTACTTATTAAGTGATACGCATTCCACATGTCAGCGTCCATGTCGATTGTGCATTGTTTAAGAGACTAAAAAAAGAAGAGAGAAACAGAAATCATGCTTGTATACTTACACCACAAAGTTACACCACGCAATTGCGATTCTGTCGCGTGCACGCGTTCTCGAGAAAATACTTCTTCGACGCCGTTCGGCAATTATTTAATTCACACTCCTAATTTTTCAGGAACAAATTCGGGAACAAAACAAAAACGCGATCTGTTGTACGAGACAATTCGCATGCTGGTACAGCGTGTACAGCACTACGCGACTGAAACCCCAGAGCTCTGGGCAGGCCCTGCGAAGCGAAGGGAGGGGGAAGTGCAGGTTTGAACAGGAATTTAACCCCTCGCTCTATTCCAATGCTAAAGCGGGGAGCACACACTTATGGAAAAGTACGTGCTCTCCGCCTAACGCAGTAAAGTCAGCGCCCTCGTGTCTTTGACAACTGATAAAGAGGCGAATTTCAATAAACGCAGCACCGCGCTAGGCATGCTGGAGCAGCGAGCACTTGAAAAATCGCACACCACACACGCACGGAGTCCAACAAAATGCCCTATCTATGTTACGCAGGACTGACGTCTCGTTAGTCCCGTAAAATCTGTAGAGAAGGTGGAAAAGGACGAGGCGCGAGCGTGTCGCGAGGTACGCACCATGTCCTCGGTGCAGGGGAACATCTTCCTGCCCTCAACTGCTGATTGGCAGTTAAGCAGATTGACGCCCAGCTTGGCCAGCTCCTCCTCCGTCATGTCGGAGCACGAGGTCCTGATCTTCATGATGACCTTGTGCTGGCACGTCTCCAGCGGCGAGGACACCTGAATGTCCGTCAACTTGGCGGCCTCCCGGAGGAACTTCTCGTCCTCCGTCATCGACTCGTAGGGAATCGAGACGAGGGGCACGCTGTCGGCGACCAGGACGCTGGCGTCGTCGCTCGCTTTCTTGCCCCACAGCCAGCCGGTCCAGGACGCGCCTCCGAACTTACAGCTGAGCGTCAGGACGAGCGCCGTCAACAGGAGCCGCCACCTGCCGTACATCTTGCGTCGGTCGACCTGAAACAACGACTCTCTGTAACTTTGCAGCAGCTTAATCGCCTCGCCGAGCACGCCATCGTTTCGACAAGTACGCTACGACCTCGACGACTCTTGAGTCACAAGTTTCGCACAACTCTCGGGCCGCGTGTCAATTCGACGCCGAAAGCGCACGTTTACCTGCCGATCCGAGGTGAGCGGATTACGCACGGCCGTCCGTTCCCGTCCGAGGAACGACGTTGCAAAATCGCGTCACTAAAAATAACCGGAGTCGTCCGCGCGTCGTGGTTTCGCGAGCGACAGGCACAATTCCCGTGGGATCTCGCTGCCTGCTCGACTCGGCCGGCGCCGCGCGTGTCGAGCGAGTTCGTCCCGCGGATTCAAACGCGGATGACAAGCGACTTTCGCGTGTTTTCGTCCGTGCGGAAAAACGGTTACGCCGTTCAAAAGACGCAAATGGCGGCGGGTCGCGACCGCGAGGCCACCTGTCGCGTTCGCGCGCGCCCGCGGAGACACGTTTCGTCGCGTTTTTCCGCCCTTACCACCGGCTTCTCGTCGCGCGACTCGCCACCGCGGGATCCTCGATTCCTTCTCCTCCCCGTGCGTCGTTCCACCAGGTCGTTAGCCCTCGTAGACGCGCGGCGAAGATCACCTTGTCGCCCCGCGCGTTCGAGACGGGGCACGCCGGGCGCGGGCCAATCGGCGAGGGCGAGCGCGACGTCACGTGACCCGCCGGGACTTTTGAAAGCGACCAATCGTGGGGCGCGCGCGCGCCAAGTGCGGGGATTCAACAGAGAGTCGAGTCGAGAATTCGCAAACTGTTGTAAAACTGCTGCTTTATTTTTAACGCACGGTAATTCGAAACGCACACATACACACACACACACACACACGCGAAACACATTGGTCCCGCGGGTCATCTTCGACAGATCATCTTACGTCACGTCACAATCTTCCCCTCACTTCATTACTTCGCAGATGCCGTACATGCCGGCCAACAGGCGCCCGTGCGACGGGGGCACCGCGTCCTTGGGCGGTAAGTATGGCCCTTTCTCGCCCATGTACACGTATCTATGGAATTCGTTAAGATAAATCGTGCGAAAGTCGTTCCCTCTCCCAGGAGAACAAGGATCCCTGGTTCTGGCGTTACAATATAACAGGGTTGGGAACGTTGCCTTAATATGAGAATTTCAGCGTCCAAATTGAGTCACAAATCTCTTTTCGCAACTACAACGCGATCTATGTACATTTTATTAAACAGATTTCATTCTAAAAGCCATAAATTCACAGTGGACGATGCCTATGTAGTAGAAACTCCGTTATCTCTTATTAGGAGTCTATCTTATAATAGGGGACTTTTCTCTACACAGTGTATTCAAAAAGTTCCAGGACTGGTCGCACACAGATCAAACAATGCCACGTATTGACTCCTCTTTAATATCAAGCTTCTACATAGTTTCCCGCCAATTGGATGCAACGCTTAGAACGAGTCTTCAGGTCCATCATCGCCTTCTGGAACGCCTCCACTGGAATACTGTTCAGTTCCTTTGTCACCGCCTTTTCAATCGCCTTTACTGACTCATATCGGTGTCCCTTCATCTTCAATTTTAGCTTGGGAAACAAAAAGTAGTCTGGGGGACAGATCAGGCGAGTACGCAGGGTGGTTGATGCTCACAACTTGCCTTTTCGTCAAAAAACTCCCGTACAATGGACTTGTGAGCCGGTGCATTGTCGTGCAACAACCACCACTCTCCGCTCTCCAACACTTTTTGGCCTCACACGCCGCATTCGTTTTAAAAGTCGTTTCAAAACTCACTTGATCTGTCCCCCCAGACTATTTTTTGTTTCCCAAGCTAAAATTGAAGATGAAGGAACACCGATATGAGTCAGTAGAGGCGATTGAAAAGGCGGTGACAAAGGAACTGAATAGTATTCCAGTGGAGGCGTTCCAGAAGGCGATGATGGACCTGAAGACTCGTTCTAAGCGTTGTATCGAATTGACGGGAGACTATGTAGAAGCTTGATATTAAGGAGGAGTCAATACATGGCGTTGTTTGATCTGTGTGCGACCAGTCCTGGAACTTTTTGAATACACTGTGTATATGAACTTGAAAAAGCAGGCGGCCTTAATGAGTGCAAAGCTTCGTTATACATAGAAAAGGATACGGCAGTCTCAAGATCCAATATGCGCTCTGCGAGAGCTTGATGGGCTCCTCGCATCCGGTGACGAATATCGGACACGGCGGGGGCCCGGGTTGAACGCGGGGGTTCAACGTGACGTGTACCGGCGCTTTAGGCGTCACCACGTGGATTCTCATGAGCTGGGCAATCAGAGGCTTGGTATGTCTAAGATTAATGAAAGGAAAAAAAAAGAAGCTGTATAATATTAGTTAAGCCTCGTCTACATAGAAGTCGTAAAGTCATAGTCGTAAGAATAGTCGACTATAATTGGTCAATTCTTATGTGTCTGACTGAATTGACCAATCGCGGTCGACTATTCCTACGACTACGACTTTACTTACTTCTATGTAGACGAGGCTTTAGTCAAACGGCTCTACGTGCGTGCACAATCGAATCCAACGTACCTGCAAGGGCAGGAAAAATATAGGGGCATGTCAGCCGTGCTGGAGGTCACCTTGTTCCCGCTGTCCTTCACAATGCCGCTGCCGGTAGCCTTCAACACCTTGTCGGGTGCAGACATCATAAATCGGTGCCCGCGCGGACACTCGTACTCCACGCCAACGAATATCTTGACAACAAACTCCTTGCCCTTCGATTTCCGAGCACGTATGACGTTCATGTTCTGAAAGTTCTTGCCACGCGGGCAGTAACCCCCCTGGTCGCCCACCAACGGCCACAGCGGATTCCGCTCCTTCTGGTGCTCCAATCTGCGGCGGATATTTTGTTTCTTTTAGAAAGTTCCTCACGTTCCTGGAGAGCGCTGAGGGCGACGCGCGCCCGGCACGCGCGGGAGTCACATTCTCTCCTCACCTGACCGTCACGTCCCACGGCAGTAGATACGCAGACGTGGGGAATACACCGATTTGATGCTGCAGTCCTATATTGTGAGAGTAAAGGCTGCTCGGCCCCAGGCACACCAAGGACCAACTGGAGAATTGCGGTAACAAACCGGCTGGTGATTCGGTGTGCAACATTCCAGGCAGATATTCCGTCGTCGATGGCTGTCTCACCAGGGATTTGTCTGCGAAACGCATATATCCGTGTACACTTCCGGGAAATATCCAGGTTCAAATTTCTGTGTGGACGAAGATACCTTTCGAGGCTTCCGCATCGCTGTTAGTGACTTCGATAACAACTTTGTGCGAGTCGCTCGGCGTCAAACTTGTCTTGCTGCTCAGTCTCGGGATATCTTCCTCTATCGGGTCGCTCGGTGCCGGCGATTGACCACCGCTACCATACTCTGTAATTTCATCTGCAATATCTCCATTAAATTAAACGCTCGATGAAAGACGCTATTCTTATACTTGCCATTCAGGGTATCGGCTTCTAAGCTGCAAGCTTGCGTGTCCTGTGGCGTAGAGGATCCGTTGCGGCTGAAGGAATCGTGGCGTTTCGTCGCTGAAAACAACTGCGCTGCTCTGCAGACAAACAAGAGCAAGGAGGCACATCAGTGCCGTCTCCATCTCCGGGAAAGAGATCTCTAGCAGCATGCACGTTGCCTACCTGTAGTTGTGTGTGCTAGGTTGAAACACGGGGAACTGTACGCATTCCAGTTGCGTGCAGCCGCATTGCTTCGCTAACATCTGGAAGTAATCGCAATTCGCCTGTCTCAGACTGAAGGGATCTTCCCTCGAGCCTTGGATCCTGCCGCAATTACACGTGGACACGTATCTGACGCCGCTGCAATGCTCTCTGACGGGTAATTCGCTGTGGACGAAAATTAAGACAATCGTAAATGTGCATTACGTAACAATATATTTTTATAGAATATTTTCTAGAGAGAAGGATAGTTGAGAAAACGTGCCTGTCGTCTTCCCTGGGCTCGGCTTGATCCCCACCTCCCGCACCCTCGCTACCCCCTCTGTGAACCGGATTCGTGCAGGGATGGCCGGTGAGCGACAGGACCTCGCACATTTGTCTGCCGGTTCGCCAATGCTTGTCGCACTCGGCCTGCAATTTCTCACTGAACTCCTCGAACAACGGCCCGCGGGCGTGCATCTCGAAGACCGTCATCGCATGCGCCAGTTTCGACTCGTGATACGCTCTAGAACGCATCATTTCATTTGAAACGTTATGCGAAGACGAATCGCGATTGTTTCAAGTAACTTTACCTCGTATAGTGCTGCGGCAAGTTCTCCTGATACGCTTGCAAAGCTCTCGGGAGTATCTTGCTGCAGCGGCTTTTACTGAACTTCACGTCGGTATCTAACAAATTATGAAGCCCCGACAGCTCCTTGTCCGTTCCATGAATAAAATAGTCGAAGACTTTGTCCGCCACTTGGCAAAATACGTTTAAAGTAGGGATCTGGAAAGTGTCCCCCACTTTTAGAAGTTGCTTAGCCTCAATCAATGTCGTTTAACACTGATTGCATGTACTGAACTTATTCGGTATAATCCGACATGGAATTAACGAGGTGTTTCACGATCGAAAATGCGCTCACCTCAAAATGAGCTGGCACGGAGTGTCGGCTGACGTTATCGTCGAATCCTCTTGCGAAAGCCAAATTTATATGTTGTTGCAAAAACGATCTGAACGAGCGAGTCTCTGCAAGCGCACAAGTATTACATATCTCACTTATGTGTGTCGCTTCTATTTTATCATCATCCATTTTTGGTCTTACCAGTCTCGGTATCGTCTGCAATGATATTGTTTGAATCCAGACTGATGATACTCCTCGACGTTGTACCACCGGAACTAATTTTACAGCTCTGTATCAACTTTCTCGCCATGTAGCCCAACATGTCCCTCGATTCTGTACTCCCGGTGTGCACGTACACGAATTCCTGATTAGCTGGTATCGCGAACAGGGAATTCGAGCTACAAAAAGAAAGCATAGATCGTAACGGGAATTTGTCTTAAAGAAAGCCGCACGTTAATTTTGTACCTGATATTAGTGACAATTCTATTCTTTCTTAACACGTGGTAAATCTGATCCTCCAGGGAGTGCTCGAGCTTTTTGATGTTAGCCTCGCTGTCTGGATCCTGGAACACCGCGGGGCAGGTTTCGAAGTAAAACAACACCCGCGGCGAACAGGGCCTGGCATTCGAAATCCAATCCTTGGGTAGACTATGAATGCAGTCTAACACGTCGGACAGCTGCGGAGAAATCTTTTGCCTGTTACAAAGAGCAATGTGTTGTTTCACCGAAAGAAAATCTGTCTGGCGTGTTTTAATTTTATTTATAATATTTTCTCAATATATAAAGACATTTAACTTGTTCGGACGAGTTCGACCAGAAATCACCAGATTTTTATTCGATCGCCACATCTCTCTGGCTATACAGAGATAAAAAAATTGAGCACGTGCGATTGGCTAGTCAGCCTTAAAAATTCTCATTGAAGTTTCTACGAGGTTCAATGTTCCTCGTGGGAATCCTTGTGCCTAGAGGCTCTATGCCTCCCACTAGGGGAGCGGCGGGATTTAACAAGACACTCGACCGAAAGTGAGTCTAGTACCGACCTGACAATGTCCATGGCGCGGAATAAATGCACATAACTGTAGTCGAAGATGTGAGTCGGATGAGTGAGCACCATCACGTGGGATATGTGGAACAGCACTAGAAGCGCTCTCGCGTATTTGTCCCTCATGTGCGCCCAAACGCTCAGGAAGTCCTTGCGCTCCTGATTCTCCGTGAACTTGTCGTACTCGGCCACAAGCGCATGGGCGTCCAGGAATCCTCTCAAGTGCAGGTAAACCGTCCTCTCCTTGGGATTGTAGTATCCCTCGATTTCGCTCTGTTAAGAGGAAACGTGCAGAGTCGGAAATATTTATTTGCCGGGGAAGCCACAGAACCCGAAGGGGACATCTCACCCAGGACTGCTGATCCATCTCGGGCTCGTCCAGGAGGTTCAACTGGAGTATGGAATTCAGCATGTCCGTCTTGCATCCCTTCGCTCGATACTGGGACTTGCCGAACACCGAAACAATCACCACTTTCTTGTCCGTCTGCGGGAAACTGAAAAGGAACAGGAAACCAGCAAGCAGGTCAACAGTTGCCGTCTCTTTCGAACGAGTTTTATAAAGACGTTGGACTGCAGGACGTCAATTTCGAAAAAATTGTATTAAAGAGATGCCGCTTGGCTCTTTAATCCCTTACCTGTCCACATCGCATGGAAGTTTGAATTTACGTGGACGCATCGCGAGCTTGTTTACATTTAGAACGCAGTGGCGAACAGGTTGAGTTAGGTTAGGTTAAACTTCGCATCCCGAGCGCGCGCCACGCATTCTGTCGGACGGTACTCAAACTTCCTCCGAGAGACAGAGTGCGACGGGAGGGGTGAATTTTTCCTCGCTTTACTCGCTACGTATGTTTATTCGTGCTTGTCTTGTCTTGTCTTCCTCTATGAGGAAGCCTTTGAATAGACAACTTGCCACAATGTTGATCCTGCCAAATTTCCAATTTGCACCTTCAAATTAAAAAAAAACTGGACCACATGATGAGGAAGCAAATGTGCAAATTTCCAATTTGCACCTTTTTTTAAATAATGGTAACGGTAACTATAGTTACTTTTTTATTCGGTAACGAGTGACGGTGACTAAGTTAATTACTTTTTAATTCTGTAACGAGTAACGGTAACATTTTTAAAAGTAACTTTCCTATACAGGGTGAGTCTTTCCATAGCCGACAAAATTTTTGAGAAGGTAGAACGGATCGAGATGAACGGAAAAGTCCTGTACCATTTTGCAATTTTCGTAATAGTTAACGAGTAATTAATTATTAAAAATCGTTGTCTTAGGCCGGCCTACCGCCCAATTCGAGCGCGTGGCGAGATGTGCGCATAGCAATATCGATCGCCGGGCGGTCACATCTTGCCACGCGCTCGAATTGGACGGTAGGCCGGCCTAAAACAACGATTTTTAATAATT
>NW_011967145.1:384894-393749 GCF_000949405.1 Vollenhovia emeryi
AGACTATTTGCACTTCAGAATATTTATAGAACTATGTGTGCTGTCTGGGCGTATGTGAAATGATGATTGGTCGCGATAAATGATATATTAACGATATTATCTTGTCAACAGATTATCCGCACGATAATATTCGCACATGTCACGGAGTTATAATAATATTAATCGTAAATTAGCACGAACCACGATTAAATGAATGACAGATAAATACAACGGGCAGTTCACTGACCAATTATAAGAAATTAGCTAATTTAGACGAATATTCCCTATAATTGCAGGTTGACTAGAATTGGGGGCCGACGGACAATATAAATTCTCTTCAAACGGGGAAACGAACGAATAAAGCTGTTAACACGTCGGTTGAAATCGTCAGTATATTAGCAGGAATGTTAAAACTACGATCACCCAGCGTTGATCGAAATTATTTTCAAGAACTGGTGGAAGTTGTTCTCAGAATTTTTATACGAATCGCTACACTTTTCAGAAATACCGAGAAAGTCCACTTCTTTTGTGAATATTCTGAAATATTCCATTTCTAAGATTTCTCATTCTATAATTTCTGAAAAACTTAAAAATCTTTTTCAAATCTTATAAGATTACGTCCTGAAATTATTGAATGAGAAACAGAATGTTTCAGAATTCATACACGTGAAAAGTTCTAAAAGAGACAAACTTTCTCCGCATTTGCGAAAAGTGTACCAATTTGTATAAAAAAATCTGAAAAATTGTGAAATTTACATAAAAATTATGAAACATTGTATGAAAAATTCTGACCAGAAACATTTTTACGAGTATATTTCGCTTATTGTTAGCTAAAGATCACATTCATCCAAATCGTATCGTTTGCACGCCAGCGGCGTCTGTTAATCATCTCAATTATCACTTCGCAATTGTTGCAGGTAATCGAGATCAGTAAGGCTGTTTAACAGCGAAGATCGACGGAGGATGATCCGCACGAGACCGTCAGAATCGGACGACGAGGGAGAGACCGGTAGCTTCGATCGCGCCATCGCGATAACTCGCTACGGGATGCGGCTGCTGGGCTTCTGGCCGCAGGACACGCGGCTCCTCTGCGATTTACGGTGCGGCGCGATCTTCCTGCTGACCGGCTTCTTCATGTTCCCCGCGGCCGCGCAAACGTACACCGTGGTGTACACGGTGACGGATTGGAACTCGGTGCTGCGCCAGGCCCTCCGCATGGTCCCGATAATCCCGCTCTTGGCGAGATTCGTCTTCATGAAGGTGATGGCCGGCAACTTCCGGCTCGTTCTCCGTACGATGACCGCCGACTGGGTGGACTATCGCTATCTGGCCAGGTCGGGCCGACGGGTCATGGTCTACTATGCTAACAGAGGCAGGCGGTTCAGCATACTTAGCACCGCGCTTCTGATGCTGTCTGTAACGGGTGAGAAGCCCCGACGAGCGACACCCGCTGTACAATTCAGTTTAGACGATTTGTATATTGTCTTTTACGTATTCTGAACGCCTCTCTTACGGCTGCGAGTTTGCAAAATTAATGGCCCAGTCCTCGCTGAGTCCACTTCTTTGCCACGTGAGGCTTGTTAGGCTGATGGCAGAGAACGATCCGTGACTCTGAAGTCTATCTTGGTCGCAGACGCAAAGCGAGGCAGACACAAACTTAAGTCGTAAAAGTCTATTGTATACGACTAAGTTTTCTCTGCCTTCCCTATTGAAAATACCCGATTAAAACCGATTAAAAATTTTGTATCCGCATGAATCTAGATTCTTGATGCGGAAAATACCGATTGACGCGTATAGTGTCAGATTTGAATCGTGTTCAATCAGGAATTTCCAGATAGATTTTGATCCGTGTCTATCGGTTTCAATCCGTGATAAAAATTCGCCGATTGGAACCGATTGGCGCGGATTTAAGTCAATCTGGAAAAGTTGTATTAAAAACAATAGACAATTCAGATACAAATTCGCCGATTGGAACCGATTGGTGCGGATTCAAGTCAATCCGGAAAAATTGTATTAAAAATGATTGACAGACTTCGTCAGAAAATCCGATAGAAACCGATTGTTACCGCTTCAATTCTATCTGGAAATACCGGATTGAATCAGATTACGGATTGAATCCGATTGATCTTGCATTTCCACCAATCCGGTGCCCGATTGGCCCGATTGCTATCGAATTGAAACCGATTAATTTTTATAGAAATCAATGCGATGTCTATTGGTTTGAATCGGATATTTTTAGCAGGGTTGCTTTACGTCTTAAGACAGTCTTAAAAGCGTTTACGGATTGTTCTCTGCCGTCGGCCTTACCTAAATAAAATTAATGTGTTTTAGGATTCATGTTAACACCGGTCATGAACATGTGGCGCGGCGATAGTCCCTGGAACGCGACGACCAGGACTTTACCTCACGAAGGACTCTATCCCTTCCGCAACAAAGAGTCGCCCGCGTACGAGATCCTGTACGTCGCGCAATCGTTCATAATGTTCCTTGGCGCGACAGCACTGGCCACCGTGGACTGCTTCCTGTACATCATCGTGTTTCACGTGTGCGGGCAGTTCGACATACTCGCCGCAATCTTGAAACAGTACGACGGCTCCGTCAGACGTCACCACGCGAAAGACGCTTGCAACTGCATCTGCCTCTCGTGCATCGTGAAGCGACACGTGCACGTTCTGAGGTGAAAACCGAAATGGATTAGAGGAAGATCGTAAGACCTTAGACTTCCTTTCGTACCTTTATACGGAACTGTTCAGAAAAAAATGCGTATTTTAAGACAAGTATTTACTCCATCAGGAGGATACCCTAGCAGAAAAAAATTCTATAAATAACTACAAAAAATTGACTTGAAATAGAAATTTGTAGAAATTTTTATATCTTCGTTGAAACATTTATTTCTTTGTAAAAATATACAAATTACAATGTTCTCAAATCAAGAAATTATTGCAAGTAGTATTTCATAAAAATGTACAATTTTGTAAAAATTAGTACAAAACTTTACTAGTTTAAAAAATTTGAGAAACAACGAAATCTTAAAGAATTAAAACATCTGCTTACTTGTAGAATATTACAAAAATTAACAAAAGTGTTCCAATTCTAGCATTTTTAAGTTGATTTTTATAACACTTTTTAAATTTACGTAGAATTTCTTAGATTCTGGCAGTTATATTTAATTTTTTTTGTAGAATTTTGTAGAATTATTTCCGGCAGGGTACCATTCGTTGTGAAATATAATTGCGGAATTAAAGATTGAAGTTCCCTTTTACAGGCACTTTATCTTGTGACGTCTTCCTCTACTTCTTCTTCCTCGAGTATTAGGCTTAAAGCCTGTTTTATCCAGTTCGTTCTCTACGCCATACTCGCAACTATATACGGTCTTCCTCAACGTTTTATCCGAATTTGACAGTATTGATTACTTCAGTAAGTTTCATCATTTGACTATTGATAATTTCAGCTACGTGGACATCATAGAAAAGTCCTTCCGTGACTTCCTCCTTTTACAGTTACTGACTTACTGGATTTGCCTGATTTTACAGGGACGCGAACTTATCTTGGTAATAGACATTCACTGCTTCTTTGTCTAATTAAATACATATCGAAAACATCGTGGACGCGTAAATACATGAAAATTTCTCGTTTCAGCAAGTTCGACACAGTAACATTCACGGTATTATTACGACCATTTTATACGTGCTTACGATTATGTACTACATTTTCATATACTGCTACGTCAGCGAGTGCATCATCGAAAAGGTAACTCGCGGAAAGAAGGCAGAATTCTATATATTTCTTAATAATAAAACGTGATTTTGTGCCGACGAAGAGCGAAAATATCGGAACGATAGCGCACGATCTGGAGTGGCAGCGTTTCCCACGGGATCCCAATCTGCCTATTATAGTAGGACGCACGATGATACCTTGCAGACTCACCGCGGGAAGGTGTCTTACCTTATCCTTCCCTTGCTACACCACGGTAAGCAATTTCGCGATCCTTCCTGAGTGTTTCAGATCATCCCGGTGTATATTAATCCTTCTTGTCGTATGTTTTCAGATTCTGACGACGACGATCTCGTACATATCCGTCCTCGCGGCATTCAAATGAACGAACCTTCATCGACAAACGACGTTTGGTATTTCTTCGTAAATGTTACATACGTTAAGTACGAAGGTATTTTTTTGGAATAAACAAACTCGTTGCGAAGGGGGAAACGATAAGTGCGTGTGGGTTTTCAGATAGCGACTAAATGGGCACGATCCTGCCCTAGTAGTACAATATATCGGCGCAATATTGGGAAATAATGTAAATCTAGTATACTCAATGTTGGTCTAATATTGCAAGATGGACACCTCCTCTTATTTAGCCAATGTATCTATTTAGCGATATTGATTTAATATCGTATGAATGTTAGACCAAATAGCTCGTATTTTGAATCCTCTTTTGTCGACAAAAGCACCTCTAAAAGCGGTTTTGGAGTCGCTTCTATTGATGAAAGAGGGTTCAGAATACGTCTTTTAGCCCAATGTCTTTTAAGTCTATCACACAATGCCAGGCAGCAGGAACAGGGAATAAAATTTCTGACGCGTTGGATTGGTTGGAAGAAAATTTCCGACGAATCCAACGCGTCAAAAATTCTATTCCCTATTCCTATTGCCTGTTGCCTGGCATTGTGTGATAGGCTTTAGTTTCTGATTCAAGTTTTAAGAAAAAACACGTAGATTCGAATCTCGCGGTACTCTCCGTCGCGTTGTCACGTGAACGATTCTAGTTCACCACGTGCGAGTGCAGGTGGCGTTGGACTCGTCAAATCTCCTCGAAACAGTCCCCCGCTCCCCTTCGAAGGTATCCATGCTTCGGAGCCTTCAGGTTACGTTATCGTCGACACACACGCACGTTTTACGAGGTACACTCCGGCTAATTTTATGCTCGCGAGACATGTCGTCCACGGTAGGATACCGAATTCTCGCGAGACTGACCAGGGGCAGATTGCGCGGCTTGCCAGCGCGTGTTTTCAGCAGCTCCGCGGAAAGCGCCGAGTCCACGAGTAGCGTCGCCCCAGTTGCGCAGCCGGGGAAAATTCAAGCCGCGTTGCTCAAGGAGTTCTCCAGTCCCCTCGTAATAGAGAATCTGGAGCCGCCTAGGAGGACACTGGAGACCGAAGTACGCATAAAAGTCGACATTGGAGGCTCATCTTGCGGAAATTTAATGCAATTCTAATTAACATCCGTAATTATCACGCGTCTCGATAACAATTGCTCAATTGTCCTCCCGTTCTTCGATGCCTCGTACTTGAATATCAGTAAAATTGAGAACGAATATGTGAATGATGGCCGGTTTAATTTCTTCAGGTCCTCATTGACGTTCACTATTGCGCATTGAACGTTTCCGACGCGCTTCTCAGTCAGAACTTGCACACGTTCGAGCCGAAACTGCCGATGATCCTCGGCCACGAGGTCGTCGGGCAGCTGGTCGAGGTTGGCGCGGAGGCGGAGAGGAACGGCTACAAGGTCGGCGACAGAGTTGTCGCCCTTAACAAGGAACGATACGGCGGCTTGGCCGAGCAGTGCTTGGCCGAAGTCGAGGTAGAATACGTTGGGAGCTTGGATTCCCTGGGAATGGTTTAGCGTGGGTTTACAATGAAAGTCGCAGAGTCGCAGTCGTACGAATAATCGACTATGATCGGTCAATTTCGTCAGACATAAGAATTGACCAATCGCAGTTGACTACGACTTTACGACTTCTATGTAGACGAGGCTTTAGGCCTGGTCTACAATGAATCGTTGGTCGTTAGTCAGAAGTCGGAACTATGTGTTGATTCTTTTCCCTTCTGGGTGGAAGAACAAGGACCGACATATAGTTCTAACTGACAACTAACAACTCATTGTAGACCGGGCCTTAACAGCAGCGTTCTAATAATGTTCCTTTTCGCGTGTAGGATATATGGAGGGTGCCCTCTACGAGGTCGGCGAGCTCTGCTGATCTGGCGAGTATCCTGGACAGCTACGTCACTGCGTTGGTCGCGTTGGAAAGAAAAGTCAGCGTCGACGAGGACGACATGATTCTAATAAACGTCGGCGTGAGCGGCGTCGGCCTGGCAGCGGTGGACCTTGCGACGAATGTTTTCAGGGCCAAGGTACTTCTCCGATCTATTCGGTTCCTCTTTCATATCGCGATTGTCTTATTTCGAGATCAACGAGCGAAGATCTTGCAAGTGTAATATAGCTTATTGTAAATTGCATAGGTCATTGGAGTTTGCGCTACAGAAAGCTGGGCCGACCGGGCTCGGGAGATGGGGGCGTTCGCGGCTATCAAGTACAGCGATAAGAAGCTGTTGAAGCAGATAAAGGGCATCGCGGCCGAACGAGACATCAAGGCCATCTTCGATGACGAGGACGGGGCGCATTTCAAGAAAATGTTGGATTGGTGAGTCCTAAGTAAATTTATCAACGTGTAAGTAGGCTTTTGGCAGATTGAGACGAAGCTGCACATGGATTGCGGTCAAGTAAGCTGCGGTGGTATCGGTAGTGATATTTTTTAGCTTTACCGACATTTACAAAGACGCAACGTTAAAGGACTTGTTGCGCAATGACAGTTTCGCCGTGGTGGTGCATCACTTGTCCCGCGAAGGTATACAGTTTCTCGCTTGAAGTACTCGTAGCTTAACGTCGGACGGTTCATTCACTTGTAGTGTCTGTCATGAAGGGCGCGTGATCGTAGCTGGCACAGCAGCGACCGTGGCGGATCGTTCGGAGGTGCAGAAAGGCTCCTTCAGCGTCACCGGCTTCGATCTCGCGGAGTACAAACAGAAGAAGCCCGACGTATATCGGTACGCTACGTACATTTGTAGTTTTATTCGTCGTCACGCGGATCAACGAATTTCATTATTCCGTTCGTTTCAAAATTAGCCAAGCGGGCGAGGATGTTCTGCAGTTCCTCGACGAAGGTCTCATTGCGCCGTCCTACTCGCTGGTCGCCGGTATGCACAAAGTCAACGACGCTTTGCGGTCCATTTCTGAAAATGTACTTCCGGGGAAAGTAAGATTTTCTTTTAAATATATTTTTCATGCCAAGAATTTACCGAACGCACGTTCGCGTATTTGTAACTGGTGAAAATGTGCAGGTCGTCATTGACATGAGGGACAAGGAAGCTGAGGTAAAAAAAGTGGCCACGTGATCGGACTCACGCGACTTAATGAGTTTTATAAGCGTTCTTCATATTCTGCTACATCTTGAAGACGAGAAAAGCACACTGGCAGTGCACAGTGATGTATATCTTACGTTTTATAAATAGGATAAATATTACATAAGCGGAATATATTAATGTAGAGACTAAGACTGTTAATAAAACGTTCTTTTATAAAATTTATATTATTTCAAATCGCACGCAGGCGCAGTTATATACATCCTGTGTGCCGCTCTACGTGGCAGCAGTCGTTAGGATTTCTTGCGTCCGGTTACCGGCACGACTTTGCGTGGCGTTACGGGCTTTTTCTAGCGCTCTGGCTCTAGCATTGCCAAAGAAAGATTTACGACCGCTTGATTGAACGCGGTTTATGCAAAATGATTGACAGCGATTGCTTCCATTAAGTGAGCCATTTTAGTGACTCACGAGTCTCGTTGATCACGCCGGAGATATTACGTTGACATTCAAGTTACTCAGCAATTTTTATGCGCAGCAACGTGCGTGGTTTCCTGTCGGCGTGTTCAAACCGTTCTGCCGATGGTTAACAGACGTGGAAAGTTAATTTACACACCGGCAGCTAGTAACGAAGTCGGTCTTCGCGGCATTGCATCTATTTGTGACATGATTTTGACATAATTAACTTGGTCATTTCTTTTTTGTAAATATACGTGAACATTTCCAAACGAAACTGAGACTATTCTCGAATGCGGTGCCGGAAAATTTCAAAATAACACCGGGATTACTTTTCTTTCAAAGTCCGTCACGTAATACAAAAGAGCGATCGACGTTTTCGCCGTTTATCAGCGGCTAATCGTCTATCTCTTGTTCTCCGCGGGAGGTCTTCTCGGATGTCAGACGACTGAAAGTGCCGATTAGCTCGGTGACCCGAGAACACGATGACAGCGTGGGCGCCCCAGATTGCGCGGACTGGACACGACCAGACGCCGGTATCCCTCTGGGGTAGAATGTAAGTCGCAAAAATTATGTTGTCCTTCTCCCGTGCGTCTTACATTGCGCGAAGGCTACTCGATCGAAACCTGTCACGGGGCGTCGCTGTGGAATGCGACAGACCGTCTGACTGCTCGTGTTATATTTACCATGGCTGCTGTCCTTTAAAAACAAGACTTGTAGACCAATGGATTGTTGTTACAATCGTTTACAAATTATTATTATATATATTTATTAATATAATAATAAATTATATGAATTTAATGTACTTATTAATTTTCCTCCTACACTGTTGTGCAATAATAATATCTACCTAAGTCCTGCGGCCCCGATTCTTGAATTCATCTGAAGAAGAAACGTATACGAAAATTCTGCTCTGACAGAAAAGTTGAAAGTCAATTGGCTAAAAGCCATGCGAATAGCCAATTAATTTGCAGCTTTAATGCAGAATTTTCGCATACGTTTCTCCTTCGAGTAAATTCGAGAATCGAGCCCCAGAGCCCTGAGAAATTGACCAATCACAGTCGAGTACGCTTTTCATTTTCGGCTGTGATTGATCAATTTCTTCGGGCTAAGGGCTTAAGGGGATGCTGGAGTGATTCTGCACTTTCGCACCTTTTGCACTTAAAACTGTCTGTTTCGTGGAAAGATTTGTGTAATACACAAATTAAATGGCACGTGTACAGATGATCGAAAGCAGCTTGCTATTCCGGCTAAATTAAAGAACAATATGACATCACTGAAACTAAG
>NW_011967145.1:394878-416878 GCF_000949405.1 Vollenhovia emeryi
TCACCTATTGTAGACCTGGGACTTTGGTAGATATTATGTATTGTATTTACAATAGTGTAGGAAATGGAAAGATTAATGTGTAAGTGTATTAAATGTATATAATTTGTTATTGTATTGGGACCAATTCTCTTCTCCTTCCTCAATTCCCAATCAAGAAATTATATATTTTTTAATACATTTACCATTTCCGTCCGACAATTTCGTCTCCCGACGAGATCTCGCGAAAGATTTTATTTTCCGATTCCCCGACTATGAATTTTCGCGCCGGGGAGCTGCGTTCTGCGTTCGCGTCGCAAATTCACTTACGCCGAGGCGCGAAGAGTTGTCGCGTCCCAAATGTTGTTAACGCTGTCCGGCGGTGGAGGCCAATTAGAGCGGTTTTACGTCATTAATCATAACGTGGCTCGAGTTCAAGGTGGCCCCCGCCAGATTAATCGTAGGCGTGGTACGTGCGATTTCCAAATCCAATTGTCCGGCCCGTCTCTGGACGTATCGCGAGCGCACGGGTTCCTTATGTAAATGCGCTCTCTCCCTCCGAACCTTGAAGTAAATCGTCGCCGCCGCCGCCGCCGCCGCCGCCGTCGCGGAATCAAGGGAAATTGATTCCGCTGTCGCGCCGGAGCTCGTTCTCGCACGAGCTCCAAGTTTTAAACATTTTTATACATATAGTGGCCTTCTCTCGTACTACTTTTTTTACAATAGAAATCGAGTCGACTTTTCCTGGTGAGGAAGAGTCTTAATTCTTTCATTAAACGTAAATTTTTTGACGAAGCAAACGAGAAGAAACATGAATAGCAAAGATTTGCTAGTGGACTCGAACAGAAATTTCATTAAAAATTTCGCTCTTCCCTGCTTTCGTTTTATAAAAGCATAAAAAAGAATTGTGATAACTAATACTTTTTTATATTTTTGCTAAGAAAAGGCATTGTCAGTTTCGTTTTGCATCGATACGCTTTATTACAAATACACAGGGAAAATGTTCTCTTAAAATTTACCCTGAAAATCATATAGTTGTGTGACAACATGGCATTTTTAAGACTTATGAGTTTTTTAAAGTTACCTTACATTCTAGTAAAATGTATGATGAAATTTCCAAAAATTCTTATACAATTCTTCGATGTGCCTTGTTGTTCTACGATTACATGATTTTCAGAGTAAATTTAAAAAAATTCTCCCGTTTACTTTTTTAACACACACATTTCTCTTTCTTTTCAGACTAACTCCGAAATGTCCGGGGAACAACCTCGTGCTAATTAACGTAAGGGGAACCTGGTACAATAGGACAGCATTGATGAGGCACCGCAGATGTCTTTCGACAATTTTCGCCTAAAGGCTATGCTTAGGCAACTACGTGTATCAGCGCGTATCCCAGGTAAGACGCATGCTTCGTCAGTGATATACGACTCAGATGATATCAGGACGTTATAGTCGCGGTATTTGCCAGATGTTGTAGACCCGTGAGGCAACAAATGGCGTCCATAGAAAAAAATGACATGCAACTAACTAACAAGCGAATCTGCATGGATTTTGCGATACGCTTATTTGAAACTAACATTGCACGATACTTATCGTCCTCTCTAACTCTCAAAAAAAAACTCTTCGAAATGCCCTGTTGTCCCACGATTACATGACTTTCAGGGTAAATTTAAAAAAGAACTTCTCTTCGTGTAGTGTCGTAAATCATAGATTGGACCAATCAGCGTTGAATTGGAACCAGTCTACAGACCTGTGGCCACGATGCTAGAACTGGACCAAGACTTAAGACTCTTGCGACACTGCATCGGCGATTAAGCCTTGTGTCCACGACGCTAGAACTTGGTCCAAGTTCCAGTTCCGAGAAATGTATAGCCAATCAACTTGTAGCTTTTATGGAATAGCTGCATGTTGATTGGCTACTTATTTCTCGAAACTAGAACTTGGACCAAGTTCTAGCATCGTGGACACAGGCCTTAAGATCTAAGCGTTGCGACACTACGATATGACCGCTGTAAAACCGGCCTCAGACTAACGACTCGCGACCACGATTGCGATTGCATCGGCGATCAAGCCTTGTGTCCACGATGCTACAACTTGGACCAAGTTCTAGCCATGGTGTAAGAATGTGTATTCCCGGTTCTAGCATCGTGGGCACGGGCCTCAACGATTGGCTATTTCAAATTTTAACGGCTGCGTGGTCAATCATAATCGCGTGTGCAATCGCAATCGCAGTCGCGAGTCGCTAGTGTGATACGGGCATAACGCCGGGAATAAATAATCGTCAGATTCCGACGAAGCCACGAAGGATTTTGATCCTTCCGCGAAAGTTCCCGGGTCCGAACGTTTCTGCAGGGTCCGTCGATTTTTCTCGGATTCGCTCGTAAAACGGCCTTACAATATTTTACACTCCCAACGATAGACAGCAATTACGCCGTCTTGCGTAACGGCGGAACGTATCGCGAGTCGGTTGCTTAACGTTGTGATCCACGTTAGAGCGCCGTAGATCATCGCGGGACCGGAGCGCAGAAGGATCCGTAAACGCCGACGAATGTATTTCGCAAGTTCCTGAGACGAATGATGATCGCGCTGGCGAACGCGGCTGATCCTCCGGTTTCCGGCCTCTCTCATCGGCCGCGCTGCATCCGCGGCTGATCGCGCCGATCGACCCCCGATCGATCCTCGATCGCGTATTAAAAGTCCGCATTAAAACGGGCCGACAAAAAGCCCGGAGAATAATTGAGTCGTTTCGAAAGGAGCGTTATGCGTAACGGGCAATCCCATGCCAACCGGAAACGCGCGGTAGGCAGGCACGCAGTGGCGTAATAGCCGCACCATTGTAGATCATTCCGATCACAATCGAGCAGCAAGTCGCTCAAGGATCCGCCGCTTTAAATTGTTTTCTGGAACAGGTTTCGCGAGCGCGACGAGTAACAATCTCGTTACCGAGACTGGCATTATCGCTGATAAATCGGAGTTTAACGAGCGAAATCATGACACGCGCAACATCATCAATTATTCGTTATTTAACGTCGCCGCAGTGGGCCGGGGAGATCAAAATGGCTGTCGCGAACCGTACGAAGGAACGGCGGGAAACCCGCCTCTTGATCGACGTGGTACGCAATTTTTGCGACGCAAATGGGAAACGATAATGGATTCGCAACGTTATTGTGTACACAGATTGCTCCCCGATCGATTTATCGCGATGGGACTTTGAGAAAACGAACGCGCTTGCCTCCGCGGCGAATTAGTGAAACGCGCCGTTTCATGCAAATGCCCCTCGCTTTCGATCGCTCGCTCGCTCGCGACGACCGGTAAGCGTAACAGCCTTGGGAGCGTAGGAGCTTCGAAAACGCGTAAAGCCGAGGATCGCGGCGCGGTTTTGTCCCGGGTGGCCGTCGCGTGTCTCCGACGGCCGAGAGAAAGAGAGAAAGAGAAACGGGAACCCGACGGTCCCGTCGCACGCCACGGTTCGTCAGGTCGCCCGACCGGCAAAAGAGTCACATACTAATAACTGGAGCAAAGAGTTGTGTAAGCCGGTGGGTGGCCGCCTTTCTCTGCGAGCTCTGCGACTGCCAGGTTTAGCGCGGGAGCCCGCGCCGCGCCGACCGCTCGATTTTCTGCGTCCGTCAAGAAAGATCGGCAGTGTTGAGAAGCGGGGATGGAGGGGGGATGGGGGGGGGGAAGAAAAAGAAAAGAAGAAGAAATATCTCGCGGCGACGACAGCGGACGAGACCGCGAGACTGGAGAACGCGCGGAGAACGTCCTCCCGTTGAGCCAACACTCCAACCTAGACCTAACATTCGGTAAATACGTGTCCAGGAAGCGGAAATGAAAAGACACGATTTTCCTCTTTCGGGCGGGGAAAAAAGGATCTTACGAGGAGAGCGCGGGTGATTTTTAAGGAAATGTGGATAAATTCCAGGAGCCCAAGTTGAAGCCTGCGCAAAGGTCCGAATTGTTAAGACTTGACAGCGGCATGGAATTTATTTTATTATTAGAGGAAAGTCCTCTATTATGAGACAGCGGAGTTTCTGCTAAATTAATAGGCATCGTCTGTCGGTTCCACCGTGAATTTGTCGCCCTTGGAGTGAAATCTGTTTCGTGGAAAATTGACTGTTGGATCGTGTAAAGCGAGAAAAAGATTTGCGATTGAATTTGGACGTTGGAAACCTCATAATGGAGGACTTTCCTCTGTTGTTGCGGGTCAGGATCGCTTGTCCTAAAAGGATTAACGCGAGCAGACGTTCGTTCCTGCCCGTAATAACTCGTGGAATATCGGATCGGTGTGAAATACCGTAAAAACATCATTGTCTAAAATTAGACTTGCCATCCGCAATTACGAGACATGACGGCGCTATTTTTGGTACTGGCAGCCAGAGAAGTCGCTCCCCGCGCGCGCAGTCATAAAAGGAGCATCGACGAAAAATCGGGCAGCCGCGAGAACGGGCTGGGATTCGAGAGATCGAACGGAAGGTAGGTAAGTGAATTGTCGCGAAGGTCGCCCAGCTCACTTTTCCCTCGCACTTTTCTCGGTTGATTCTCGGCTCCATGCGGGCCTCTTACTCCCCGTCTGGCTGCCTGTCTGTCTGTCTGTTACACTTCCATTTCGCTGCACCGCTACGGAGCCGTTCCCATAAGCGGCACAGTTAATTTCAACGCTCAACGCGGTTCCCATATAATATAATAAAGCATAACGAATATGTGCTCACGTGCATATTTTCTCATTACGCTGCTTTATGTTATGTTAAAACACTCGCACACGGTCATTATTGTGCTCGTCACGGCCGAGGAATCCTCTTCTCGAGAGCCGAACGTTTCTCATGAAACGTAAAATTGCTGAAAATCCAATCAACGTTATACAGACATTACGTACAACGGCGGAGCCGTTATTTAACCCATTGAAGCACACGGTGTAACACATGTGTCACACCTCCCGAAATTACAAACAACGCTTCTTTCGTTTCGATGTCTTCGCTACTTCATACCTAGAAGGTTTTCAGTTCGCCAATCCTGAATCTGAGATCGAAATTCTCAAATTATCGTCGTAATATGGAGTCGATTGACTCCGTATAGCAGCACAGAGTTAAAGCTTTAATTAAAAAATTTTGATCTTCTACAAGATATCCTGCAGTCAAAAACTTATTCCTACAAACGACGTCCCGAGACTGAGGTACCTGGGAGTTTTTGAGGTCACTGATTTCCAGTCTGAAGTAAAAATGTGAACATTTTAAAATCCAAGATGGCGGACCCGATATAAGGAGACGAGATGGACGAATTTGTTGTCTCAACCAGAAAATTTTGTTCGGATAAACGACTCATGGGGACAAAATAGTTTGTAACATTTAACTTCTTTTCAGCAACATATTTTTCGTTTTATACAACCAAATTACACGTTCAGTCAACAAAATGATTCAATCAAATTATTTCGTTTTATTCGACAAAATGGGTTTCTCAGTGCAGAATCGTAATCAGCGGCCCAAAACACCAGTGAGTGTTAAGTTTCGGAAAAAATCGGCTGAGAGGAAAACTGCTTCAAAGGGTCAAGGATCCCCGTGAGGAAGGATTTCGGGTGGATTTTGCCATCGCGATATTAAAGGATGATTAGGCGGCGGACGAATGCGACGAGGATTGCCGCGACTCGGCCACCTTTCTCCGAAGCGTTTCCCTCGAAGCGTTGACAGGGCGGTGATTAAGATCGCCGAAAGTGACGCTAGTGAGCGCGCAATTTCGGCAATGCCCGCCGACAGTGACGTTAATGCCTGGCGTTACGGCGAACGATCCCGTGAACCGAACTCTGCCCCCGGGACGGCAAATACACGCGGCGGCTTCGCATTTTTTCGTTAATTATTACCGTGCTCTATGACGACGGCTCGTAAACGACGATTTGTGATTTATGCTCTGCTGTTGCGCGCGCACGGGACGTTTGCGAAAAACGCGTGAGAATCGGCCGTTGCGTAACGAACGGTTAATAATAATAATTTTATTGCACACGTATAAGATCTGATTCTGAAGTCACGTAACTCTAAGGAGCATGAAAAAAAAATATACGTATACGAGGCGTCACTGTTGCTAAAAGAAAAGAACCTAAGTAGTCACACGCGAGAATATGCAGAACCTACCAAAATTATATCACCTTTCGATTTTTTGACAGTTTTAAAGTGCACGAATGACAAATTAAAAAATCACGGTGTATTTTGTCAAGTTTTATTGCCCTTCGTGTACGAAATGTACCTGTTATCGGGTGCCTGCTGTAAAATTTTGAGCACGTTCGATGCACCTTGACGACATTTGCGCTCAGAAAGCCTAGAGGTGATATAATTTTGACCGGTACTGTAAGCGTAAGTTATTTTGGCGATTGTTTGGTACATATACCAAAGTGTACTCGGCGTCATGGATGCTTTCACACCTGAAAATAGCCGTCAATACGTTCCGATAGAAAAATTCATTTTATCAAAATAAATCTTCCCACTGGACGATATAAGCCTCGGTGTGCACTAGTGCAAGCAACCGAGTTCGCTGTGTTACTAACTTTGAAGCTGAATGAATGTCTGAAGCGATCAATGCAGTCGGGGAAACCGATGTTAATTTCTCCAGATCGATTCGAAACAGAATCCGATGCGCATAATTTTGCATGAATCAAGAAGAAAACAGAGCAAAGGCAAAGCGAACCCAAGCGGATTGGTATAAAGTAAAACGATTGAAAGCAAAAATCCGCCCGTTGCATATCCACGTATTCTTCCGAGTGTGAATTACCTGCGAAAAATGATGCGATTTTTCGCACTTTTTTTCCGGGGAAATTAATTTTTGCGAAGGATCGCGCGCGCGCGCGTTTCCGAAAAATTACATACCGATTTGCCCGGCGGATTCGGCGCTTCGAGCAGGATCGCGGTGCCGGAACGAGAGAAGGCTCCGATGGACGAAGGAGAAAGAGAAAGAGGGGATCTCGTGCTAACAGAAGGGATAAGAAACCCATGCACGTACTCTTACCAGCGGTGCGACGACTTCAGTCTGACGATCGCTTCCACGGAGCGAGGTTGACCGAGTCCGACGTTAATAATCCGGGATCGTCCGTCGGTTCGAGCACACGGTGATTTGTATTGTATTCCTGGCGTGTGATCGGTGCAAAGAAAAGAAAAAGCGCGAGAAAAAGGGGAGAGAAAAGAAATTCGTTCCTGTGTGCTCCGAAATTTCAGCGCGGCAAAAACATTCCTTTAGGTCGTACCTCGTAATAAAATTCGAGAGAAATCATAATCGAGACGCGAGTTGCCAGGCCGCTTGGCGACGTAAGAATCTCTCGGCGATGCAAAACTCGTAGCGGATAAAAATCTAAAGATACCGTCTCGTTAAACGGATACGCCGCGATAAAAGTACAAAGAGAAAAGTTTGCCTTTTTATTGTCCAAATCGTTAACTGTTTCCGGCAACGCAGGTCCGGAGAGCTGCTGGGCCCTTCCGGCGCTTTACTGCCGCTACAATTTACATAATATAACTGAATTTACTCGAATGCTGTAAATTCCCCGCGTTGCGGCTCGAATTTCTCGCGCGCAGGGGAAAAAGGCGTTCTGCGTCTTCGCCGCGACTTCGCGGCGCGAAGTGCGTGGTGTGCGGCCGGCGGGAGAAAGTGCCAGTTTGCTGTGCGTCGTTGTTCGGTTTTTCGGTGGATACCCGCGGCGACGGCGACGGGATCGATGATCGATCGTCATCGGCGTCGCGCCCGACGATGAGAGACTGGCGCCTGCTCAGGACAGCATGACTTTCGGCGCGTGCGACCGTCCGCGTGCGTTAACATGCGCGAAGACACGCGTGTCCGCGGGTACCGCTAGATCCTCCTGAAGTGATAACGCCTGGCTTAGAGAGAAAGAGAGAGATAGAGGGACCAGCTGGCGAGGATCGCCGAACGTGAGAGAGATCGAAGACCGATCGCGAGGATAACCGCTGGCCGGCAGACGCGAGCTACAGGTTGGTCGTCCGTCGCGCTTCTCTTATCTGCTGCATATTTTTGAGGATAGTGACTTAAGTGGATCGTCGTATCGGGAGGGAAAAGCCGGCAGATTTAACAAAATGCGGTCCGACCGGTTCTCATTCGGCTCGATGATTACTGAAGGACTCCGAAATTGTCACGGGACACCTTACGAGCGCTCGTCTCCCGAGAGTTGTCGTATCGGCAGGTGTTTCGCAAATTATTTCCGATGCAATTAGGCCAAGAGGGCGCGTCTGATTTTAGAAGAAGCGGAGGACGAAGTGAAAGTTTCGGGAGAAAATCGGATTTTTCTGCCAAGTTCGCTCGGCCGCTCGATCGAACGGAATCGTGGTACCGCGATTCACTTTTTATTCTCCTTTTGTTTTTTTTGTTTTTTCACTCTCCTTGGGGGATTTATATTTTTCAGTCAAGTGTCGCGGGAGGACATTACGTAATAACGGGTTGCATATGCAACATTATGCGCGACCGCCTATGCATAAACTGATTTCAACCAGTTTCTCCGATATTTTTGCCCGATTCGAGAGATACCGGCTTTCACTATGTGCTTACGCGTACATAAAGGTCTCTTAGTTGGATAATTAAAAATTTGCATCCTATTTTCCTTCCGCCGTTTCGCTCTCGGCCTATATTTTACACATTTTAGAGTCGCTTCGGTTCTTTCGGCGCTCAGTCTTTTTTTTTCAGCACTTTCATTTACGCTCGAGTAACGAGTAACACGCTAGCTATTGACGTAATCGTCAAATTGTTGGCGTTTTTATTCGAGATAATAACGGTAATACATTTACATTATCGTGTCAGAAACTTATAAGTAATAATATTAAATATATCTGTAACAAGCTCTGGAGAGAATTTCAACGATAAGTCTAATAAATCTGTATATGTTTCTATGATATGCAATCTTTCAGATCTGTTCAGAAACAACGATCCTAATTGTTATTTGATTATACGTCAAATTGTTTAGAGCCAACATTAAAACTGACGGGCACTTTTGGTTCCGACGTTGTTAATGTTAAACAATGCGCTTTCTCGTGGAAAGCCAACGGCACGGGTCTAACAATTAGACCTAAATCAATATTCGAAAAGCAAGAATGCAACGAGAATAATGTATAGTTCGCGAACGATAATCGCCGCGTAATTGCCGCGCAACGACGAGTCGAGGTGCCTCTGGAAAAAGGCGCCGAACGATTAAAGAAAGTCGCGAATTAACGTGCCATTGTGCGCCGTGCCGTTTTCTCGGTACTCGCGGCGCGCCAATTTTCCGCGGTAGAAACGCCCGGCCTTTTTCCAGCGCGGTGCGAGGAAATCGCCGGCCGCGAGAAACTCGCCGCGGCGTGTCATTTGTTGCCGCAATTACTGTACGAATGGGCGGATGATAACACCTATAGCGATCCGTCGCGAATTCACGTCCCCGCGGAGTTTTCGCTCCGGCCAATTTAAAAAAAAAAGAGAACTTGCTAATCAGTACTTCGTACGGATCTGCTGCTCGAAAATTTTAGAAATTGAATCGCTATTAAAAATCCACTGACTACCGAGACATGAATTTGCTGCCACAGACTCGTCAACTCATTCTGTTTCGGCATAAAATTAATTTGCTCAGCCAACATTAGATTGTACTTGAAAAGGACCCGATAAAGAGGTCGAAACGTTGTGACAACGAAAGAATGTGAGTCACCAGTTGATTAACCGCACAGAGCATGTAGGTTTTTGTATTCAGTTAATTTTCCTGCGACATTGGAGTTTATAGAAGAAAATAGCTATGTTAAAATACCGCGTTTACAATAATACCACAATACCAAACATGTAAATAAGAGTACAAACTTAAAATTAAATATATTGTAAGAAAAGCCAATGTATAGCAGAAGCTACAATGTTCTTTTTAGTAATGTTTACATTGACCTAGAGTCATATATGTAACTGAAGTTGAAATAGATTAATTAGTTTAAAAAAAGTTGATTAACGATAAAAAGAATTGTTACACGGCTCTGGGCTGGCAGTTTATTTATTTAATTCCGACGTTTCGGCCACACGGGCTTGTTCTTCTCAAGGAATTCAACAATCGTATTACGTCATTGATATTGAACTAAAAAACACAGGAGTTTGACATCCATCTCTGGGCATCACTCGGAGAACTATGTTAAACTACTATGCTAAACTATGTCGAGAGCTATGTTTTTGAAAGAATTTCCTCGTGTCACCTCCCCCCCCTCGAATGTCCCAGTCGTGGACGCATTTGTGATATCGCGACCGTTTAATTGTCTTCGACGAAAACGCGCGCTCCAACTCGAGTTGGCTAATTCTTTAAGATCCGTATATCGAAAACATGCATAACAGCTCCGCAAGATACATTGCCGACGTATCCTTTTATTTAAATTATCTTCCTGCATCTCCTCTAACATTACTTCTCTCACTTCGGCGTCACTTGGTATCTGGATACCTCTCAATTAGCATATATCCTAATTAGCATAATCCTGTGCTGATTGCCGCGATTTTTCACTCTCAATTTTTGACTCCCGCCATTTCTTTTCGTCGGGCAATTAAAACGTCGGTGACTTTAGCGCTGATTTTGGCGGCGCGAAATATTGAGTCTTAAAATTAATTATGAAGCTTCGCGGGCGTATTCGATCATCACCGTCGCGATGAGTCCAGTCAATTGTCGACGAAGACTCACGCGGTTGCATACGCGAACTTTCCGGCCACCTTTGGCGTGGTCACCTCTCTGCTAGGAAACGCGGGGAAGATCTCGCGAGGGCCGCTTCCTCGTTTCCCGCTCGATTCACTTAAGCCTTGTTTGTCGAATCGTTGATTGAATCCCGGCGTTTCCCGAGGCGCCGCGGGAAACTCTCTCGCTTTCATTCGCACACGTGCTACGCATTACGGCCTTACAGAAGACACGCTCCGCACGCCACATCTGCAATTTCTACTTCACCGCGTGAGATCCGCGCGATAGAATTTTTAACAGAGAAAATCTCCTCTCCGTGCGCAACCGCGCGTGTAATTTCAGCCATTGGATCCCGAGAAATTATTTATTATACCCGCGTCGATCTAAAAGTGTAATACGCGGCATTACGTTACATAAAAAGTGAAGGAACGAGACAGACCAACGATAGGAATCTCAATTATGCACGGTGGGGGGGAAACATCTGTAACGAGAACGATCCAGTTAATTGAAAGAATAAGTTAAATAACATATAAGCGCGCTGTTTCAAGTGCAATCGCGATTGAGAGTGACACGCGAGATTCCTGTTACGCGTCCCTGTTACTTTCCTTTCCACTTTTGTTAAGTTAGCCGATCGGCCAATTTCTGCGACAGATTCCAGACGAGAGGTATGCGCGCGTTTCTGAGAGACGGGATTTCCTGCCGCGAATAGATATCTTGCGATCTAGGTCGAAAAGGTGTATAGATACGCGTTTTCTCGTCGCTATCCACTTGCCAGCCGCGATAATTGTTAGAAAGCACGAGCGGGAATCATCGCCTCGTCCTTTTTGCTCGTTTCTCTCGGACTACTGACCGGAAGCATCAAGGACGAGAGACTCTTATTCTTCTTTTTCCATTCATGAGTTTCCATCCGATTCTCGGCGACGGCGAGACAAAGCATTTGCGCCACGGGACAGTTGGGCGAGCGATTTAGATAACAATCGGTCGCTATTCGCTCTCGGAAAACGGGCCTCGCGCGTAATTAGCATAAACTTTTTCGAGAAATTCTACCGCGTCTTTAAAAGACCGCTTATCGAAAATGAAAGCCGGCCAGTCGCGCGTTGCAACTATCGCCACTCGACGATTATGCTGATTTTATTGGCGACCCGCGCGACGGCTGACCACCTCCGGTTGTATCTACTTGTCCGGCCGATACTTTAATTCGCTCTATTTCCAACGAGATATTTGACCCTTTAACCGTAGCCGATTAACTTCCAATTTTTTTCAGTGACGCGGGAAAACGTGCAAAAGGTCAGGAAATATCATTACATTAATTATTTATATATCGTTATATTAATTGTTTGTATTAAAAAATGTGAAATGCATGTTTTATAAAATTTGAAAATACGCTGTAAAATTTGTGCTGAGCCTCGCAAGAAAATGCCGCGTTTAACGCACGGAAATCTCGCGTTAGACCCGGTCTACAATGAGTTGTTTAGTCGTTAGTCGGAAACTCGAACTAGATAGATAGATACTGAATTTATTGTTCCCCTTAGGGGGTTATAATCTTATACAATCTTATACAAAAACCTTACTTACTAACTTACAACCACCTTATGTACCACATGCCTGACTGAGCAACATATGTCAATCCTTTTTCTTTCACCCAGAAAAACCGACATATAGTTCCGACTTCTGACCAATGACCTTAAACTGAACCCACACCGGGCTTTAGGTATCGCTTAAGTTTTTAACTTCAATCTTTTCCACACCGACGCTATTCACTTCAGTCTACTGCTTCGCGACACGAACTACGGAAAGAAGGCGCAGATGTATACAGGGTGTCCCAGGAGGAAAGAGTCAATATTCTGGCAGGTGATAGTATAATATATCGGTCATTTTAAGCAAAAATGTTCATATGAATATATGTCCTATTCCCCACTGTTTTCGAGAATTCCCACTGGATGAAGGGTGAAATGTACAGGAAAAAGTAAGTACACGAGACATTCAAGTAGCTCTATCTTGGAAACAGTGGGGACTGGGACGTATATTCATATGAACATTTTGCTTAAAATAACCGATACCATCACCTCCCGGAATATTGACCTTTCATCCTGGGACACCCTGTAGAATTGAGAAACAATGCCACATGGTACACGCGCGGAAAGGGTTTTTCCCTCGCGGTCAATCTCTTCCTCGTTAAAGACCCAACGACACAAACTCTCCCATCGTAAAATTTCGACTGTTCCTCGCGCTTTCCTTTTTTTTTCTTCCTCTCCTTCCCCTTCTGACCCCTGTTTCTCTGTCGCCCGAGGTGCACGATCGATAACTCTCCAATGATAATCGATACCGCGTTACGCAAGAGCGACTTTACGACACGACCCACGCGCGAAATGCATTGTTAAACAACCTTTCCCAAGTGTGTCGTGTTACGGAAGGAGCGTAAATCGTCGGGCGCGAATAAGCGTTCGCTCCAATTTTCCTTCCTGATCGCCGCTGTCGCTCTATCAGCCTTATCGCATTATTCATACGCGATGTGTGTAATCGACGTGCACCGCGCTGCCAGGACCTACGCATTGCGCTTCGTCATATTATTATTCTATCGGCGATTCTTTTATTATTGTCACCGCGGATACAGAGTGCGGTTTTATGTACATATTTTATAACATATTTTATAACTTAAATCTTTAATAAGAATTCTTCAAAGTCACCAGCGATAACTAACAACGTCAGTGTTTTCTTGATCATACCTGACATTTTTAATGATACAGAAAATTTATTGTGAAAAATATCACCTCAGCCAGGATTTGAACCTGGACCTCCCTACACTCTAGGGCGTCTCACCGATTCGACCACCGAGGCATAAAATAATATTTGTCGCAATAACAGTATTAAATCTTTAATATAATGAACGAACGATTTAATATAACGAAAGAACCCCGAGTTATTAACACCAAGATATTCACACTGTTAAGGCGAGATTGATCGAGTTTCTGTAAATAACTTGAGATTGGATTTCCAATATCCAATCAATTGATTTAGAGAAATAGATAAGGCTCGAGAAACGCGTCCCTTGAGGGCTAAATAATTGTGTTGAATTCCCCGGCGCGTGTCCCCCGCATTGAACGTTCTCGCTCAATTTCGAAAGGTCTCCGGTTCCGCGTGATCGATTGACGCGATCGAATCTGATAGACGTAAATGGACTATTGACACCGGAGACAGCTACGTTAAACATGTCCGCGCTTTTTGCTCTGTGCGTTTAGTTTTCTTTGCGTTGGCGCGGCTTCATTTATTATATTATTGTCCACTTCCTACATATGCGCTACGCCGTATGCAGAGGAAAGTCCTTTATTATGAGATAGCAGGTTTTTAACACCCGAATTCGATCGCAAATCTTTTTTTCGCAACGATTACACAATCTAACAGTGAATTTTCCAAGAAACAGATTTCGCTCCAAGGGCAATAAATTCATGGTCGAAACAACAGATGGTGCATATTAATTATTATATACCAAATGACATACCTGTACAAAATAAATATCGAATTGGAAGGTATAAATGTGATCTTTAAGATAATCAACGGACGTCAGAAATTAACGAGCGCTCAACTTCAATTTAACGGTCGCTAAATATTCGGCGCTCGTGAAGTCTCTCTTCCGCCGACGATTTGCGACGACGATAAATCGCAATCAAATAACATAATGAGGATAACGAGATAGCAACGCGCGGTTGGGCGAAACGACCGAGCTCTGTCTCTCTTTCTCTCTCCTTTCTTTTTTTTTTTACTTTCACGGGCGATCGCGACCTGCGTGGGATGACTTTCGGATTATCGGATAATGCCCGGTCGTTCGCGCCGATGCCAAACGACGTCGACGAGAGCCAGATGGATCCGATTAACGGTAATAATCACGGGGATGTAAACAGAAAGGATTGAAAGCCAAAATGCCGCTATTACGGCTTTGTTATAATAGCGCCGTTGCTTCATTATAGTAGCGACAGCTCAATTATCCGAACGACACATTAGACAACTACTGAAAGACGACGAAGATTTATGAAATCCTTACCGTCTCGACTTGAAAGCCTTTTTTTCCCCCCTTTCTCTCTTTCTTCCAATTGAATCCTCTTCGGCGAGCAACGGCGATTATTCAGATACACATTAGTGCCGATTTATCGCAAAAGGCAGCCCGCCTTTTATTGCCGTATTATTGCCGCTAATGTAATTACTGTCATTAGTGAATTTGCATAATGCGACGTCTTCATCCGTTCTACTTTGTTCATCCCACGTTGTTTACAGCCCGCCGACAGATTACCGCGAGGCGGCTATTACCCGCGGATATTTCCACCAGGGGGGTCCGCGCGTGCTCTCATTACGGGTTCGTTCCGCCGCCGATTTCCCAATGATATAATCGGGTAATGGCGAAGGAGTCCGGCCGCGATAGGTCCGGCGTGCGTTTCAAGCGCGTCCGCGGAGCGCGTTAAGACAAGAAAATAAAAAGGAGAAAAGGGGGAAAAATGTAAATTAATACGCGCGACTTGCCGCTTACACGACTCGCGCGCGGCGTAGGTGTGGTGACGTAATGAAGGAACTTGTGGGGCGAAGCCGCGGCGACGGCAACCCTTTCGCCCGGAATCGCCACCGTTCGGTCGAAGGGCGTTTACATTCTGCGGGACGCGAAGGTCGCCCGTTGCGCGTTTTATCCGTTTGAAATTCTGCAGAAATTGCGATCGCGTGGCGGCCTAAACTGTGTGACTGGGGGACAGAAAGGTTTAACCCTTTGATGACCGCACGGAGAGAATTTTCTCTTGAACTTTATCCTGAAAATCGTGTGATCGTGGGACAGCATGGCATTTTGAGCAACCTTATGAGAGTTTTTCGAAATTTTACCACACATTTTACTATAAAGTAACTTTCCCAACCCTGATATGCAATCTTTCCTTTTTAATTTTTATTTTTTCACTCTTATTACCCTTATTTGTACGTCGATTATTATAAGCAGAGTCGCTTTTCGTGTATTTATGACTTTCGATGTTGCATCGATCGTT
Source organism: Vollenhovia emeryi (assembly GCF_000949405.1). Classification (NCBI taxonomy): domain Eukaryota; kingdom Metazoa; phylum Arthropoda; class Insecta; order Hymenoptera; family Formicidae; genus Vollenhovia; species Vollenhovia emeryi. The sequence continues at coordinate 410,512 of NW_011967145.1, forward strand.
TTTCCATTTACTCTTTTATTACAAAGATTTTATTGAAAATATATGCAGCATTTGTGCACTGAGAGACCCATTTTGTCGAATAAAACGAAATAATTTGATTGAATCATTTTGCTGACTGAACGTGTAATTTGGTTGTATAAAACGGAAAAAATGTTGCTGAAAAGAAGTTAAACGTTACAAACTATTTTGTCTCCACGAGTTGTTTATCCGAACAAAATTTTCTGGTTGAGACAACAAATTCGTCCATCTCATCTCACGTCCTAAATAATCGCGTAATTGTTGCGTGAACCAAAAGTCGTTCAGTTGAATATTATAAAAGGATTCTGCGTATGTGCACTCAACCAAATTTGCGTGTTGATATAAGAAACATTTTCAACTAATTTTTGTTGTCGTGTCAACTGAAAGATTTGTTTGCCCATATTCAAACAAGAAATTCAGTTGAGTCAACTAAATTTTGTTTCGCTTAACAAAATCGGTCTCTCAGTGTGGCACAGTCTCTTTTTCGTACCACATGAATGGGATGATTAAATGCTCGGTAAAAATGTTTCTAGCTAACCGGCGAGATTGCGGCTTTACGAGATCGCCGTACGTTTTAATCGGCTGTCACCTTGTCAATTAAAGACCCATTACACGACCTTTCGACATTTTCTGCGGCTTGTTCGCGAGTGCGGTCTCGGGACGATTGAGACGTCTTTCGTAACCGGTCGGTCCCGAGGCTATCGCGCCGAGAGACGCGATTGAGATGCGTTAACGCATTTCGCACCTCCGCGGAGGGAGGGTTGTCACGCCGTTTATGGGCGCGTCGTGTGCACGTGTAAAGCTTATTCTACAATGGACGGAAAACGCAAGATGCTAAGCCGTAACGCGAGAAATCGGCCAGCGGCAGTCGATCATTCTCATATTTGGCTGTGATTGGTCGATTTCTTGCGTTGCGGCTTAGCGTCTTGCGTTTCGCGTCCATTGTAGAATAAGCCTAAAGATCCCTTGCCGCCGCGGTGCCGCGGGAACGCTTCGGCACGAGCGGTTCATTCAGCGGACGAGTGACACGGCTCATTACGGCGGCGCGCGAAAGCCGCAAAAAGAGCAAAATACAATCGGTTAACTGGACGGTGAACGTTTAGAGAGAATGTCCGCTGTTCGGGCTCACGTGTAATGTAACGCCGGCGGTATCGCTGTATACGTCGATACATTGACCCGGTGCTCCACTAGCGCCGGAGAACCGATCCGATCGGCCAACCGTGAAACGCGAGCGATCCTTCGCGTGGCGCCGCGATACCTGAAATTTTCTCCGCGAGATCGTCGCGCTGAAGGCGATAACGAAGAGAACGCACCGTCATTACGAAAGATAAGCGATCGCGGCACAGAGTTTAATGGACCTTAAAAAATGTCCAGGCCGTTTTATCAATGTGAAATGTCTCAGGAATGGAACGTGACGATGGTCACCTTTTTTCACAAATCGAATCGTTCCTCTCTCTTTAACGTTGTGTATGGAGGCCGTGCTCGTTTCACATTCGTCCACTCCGAGGACAACCTGTCGGCAGGGTGGGAAATTTACTAGGTGGTTCATTGCGGGTGCGGCCACTCTGCATCCTTACGATGGTCTACCAAACCTTATAAATAGCTTAACAAATTTGACCGAAAAAAATTGCTTTATGTTAGGTTCAAAACTATTCAACCCACCCTCGTATACTATTCCTACTTTATTCGGTAAACGAGAAGGCTTCGTGGGCCTGGATAGCTCAGTCGGAAGAGCATTCGCCCGGCAAGCGGAAAGGTTCGAGTCCTGGTCCTAGTCCTAGCCCGTTATTTTTCTCGCCGAAAACTTAATGAGTGGCGCGTCTTAGTGCCCACCTCCCCGAAGATACGCACCCCTATTTATTACTATGGATTTTCCTGGCGCAACGGAAGATTCAGGACCCGTGAAAACAAAGTCTACTTAAAATTATTTCAAGAAGAACGATCTTGCTATCCGTTGGCATTTCTGACGCACTAATTACGACTTTCTAATTATTGAAAAACCATGGACATTTCTATGGACATTTCCATAGAAAATTGTACAAAGACGAAGCTAATGGATCCTCGCGAGCGAACGTGTCTCTCGCGAGTAGCGCGGATTAAGAGCGACGATTGAGTCTTCGGCGATTTTCCACAGATCCGTCCGCGACCTCGTACGCGAGCCAAGATTGATTTATGGATCCACACGCAGATCGCGAGCCTCCGCGCGGAGATCTTGGGTAGCGCCGGCGCGGCGGTTGCGTACCCCGTTAAATGTCGGCCGTTGACGCGTTAAAGTGCCGGGCAAAGTGTCCGCGGAAAGGGAAGCCGCGGTTTTCGCCGAGGTCGAAAACATTATTTCCGTATCGATCTCACCGCGCGTTTTTCGCCGCACGTGATTTATCGATAATCGCACGGCGTACAACGCGCCGCCGCTCATTATTCCACCGCGCTGACGAGCCGATCGTCCGGATAATTGGGTCTTTACGTAAGGAGATCGGTAGGAAAGTTCTGTATTAGTGCGCGGAGGCGGAAGACGCGCGCGGCGAGTATTCCGTCGACGATGTACCACAGTTTCGGCGATCGGTTGTGTTCGAATTAACGTGGGAATGAAACAGGAATTAATCCCGAGGGCGAAGGGTCAAGCAGCTCGGAGTTTTAATAATGGAAAAGAGCTGTTCTTGCGATCAAATTATTATTTCAATGAATCCAATGAAGTATCTGATAACTTAGCAATTGAGACGTCGACGTGTAAATGAATTTATACCAGCTAGTGAGAATTCTTCAATGTCGCCAGGGTTAATTAACAACGTCAGTGTCTTCTTGAACATACCTGGCATCTTTAATTATATGCCTCGAATTGATGAAACGCCCGTCTAGAGTGTAGGGAGGTCCAGGTTCAAACCCTGGCTGAGGTATATTTTTCGCGATAAATTTTCTGTATTATTAAAGATGCCAGGTATGGCCAAGAAAACACTGACGTTAATTTATATCGTTCAATTGTACGAATCTTATATGTTCTGCGTTAAAATGTAAAAGTACGAAAACCATTAATTTGTTAAAATAAGATTCCCGAAGAGCGAAGATCAAATTGGTGCAAGAGATGTGCGAACGAAATTTACTCACAAAAACCGTTCGCCGCTCGAACTTAACGTTTAAATATTGATACAAAAAAATTGATAAATTAAAAATGAAATATTCCCCGCGTTTTTTTTAGAGATTTTTTAAATGTCCACTTCACACACGGTTTTTAAAATAAATTAGACCGGGGCTTGGATCTCGGTTATCTCGTGGGAAATTCGTAACTTCCTGCAGACACGGGAAAGGGGTGAAACAGGGATCCAGATCGTCGATCACGGGCGGTCTGGTACACGCGAACCTCCGATCAATTTCCGGCCTATCTGAAAACGCGGAAACGAGTGTAATTGGAGATCGATCCCACGTAACGCCGAGACGCGTAATCGCCTGAGGAAACCGCCAGAAAACAATGTAATCATATTCATCGGAACGTCGTGTCCCGGAACAGTTTAACTCGAACATGCCTTTATATGTAGATCAATAAATTCTTAATATTGAAAAGGTCTTCTTTTCAAATAGAAATTCACAGAATTTTATACGTATGGTTTTGTCTCTAACACTTATTCGAATCCTCGTTCGAATTATTTGAATATATAAAATAAAAACACAGAACAAATGCTTTATTTTGCACAAGTAGCAAATAACGTGAACATGTAAGACACTTACCTTACGATTTCTCCGCCGTTGCCTGATGCCTTCTGGCCTGCTCCTCTTCTCAGATTTCCTTGTGGCACTCACACAACACTTACTCACTCGCGAAAATCATCGATCGCGCGAAATTTCGGGCACTCCCGTACGCGATGTGAAATACCGTGAAATGCACGAAATATTATTAAGAAATATCGCGTGACTTTCTGTCATACAAATTACTCAAACTAGCAACTTGCATTTTTGATTCGGATGAATAGGATAGTGGATAAATCACTTTTGATTTGGCGATATAAAACGGTGCGTAAACGAGATGTAACCGCGACAAAGTACCACGGTTTACATTCATATTTTCGATAAGTTAGTCTTGCGAAATGTCTATTTATACGTTAATAAAGAGCCGTCGCCTCAACATGCAATTCGTTTCTCATTACAAGTTGTAGAAACTTAATAATTAATCGCGGAACGTTACTTGTTAGTGATAAAGGTGTACAAATCAATAGCGTTTTATCCATACATTCTTCGCGATCGAGTCTTGGAAACCGATAACGTAAGAATAATATCACGCACGGAGCGACTCTCGCTACTGCCTGCCGGCTCGACGTTCGGCGAGCAAGTGTTAGCGCCGCGACCTTCAGGTACACGATGGCACGCAAAAACATCGTACGTCACCGCGCCGAGAGAAAAACAACGACGAACGTTGAGAATTCGTTGTCCCGCCTACGAAATTGAAAATCTAATCACGAAAACATTTTTGTGTCTTATGCAGTACGTTGCCTTTATGAATCTCCCGCTTGTCTCTTGACTACGTACAAAATCTTTATCTTATTAAAGCTCGAGTTCACGTCAATCTTCCGTTTCTTAGTTTACAGTTCTCAGAGTCTCAGATTCCAAGTTGCACAGCCTCGATTCTTTCGTGCCATCCACAGATCTTTATCTTTTGCTCGGGCAAACTTGCGTGGCGCATAAACGTGTGCACAAGGAATCTGATTGGGTCACGAATGCACGCATAAGGAAATAGACCAATCAATTTCTTTATGCGTATGCTTATGCACCTGTCCACGTTTGTCTGGATAGACCCTTACTCGTACAAATTCGAGCCTCCGCGTCGAGATTCCAGACTCCGAAAGTTCCTCGCGTTTACGGCGCGACTTGGGGGTTTTTCCCCGCATTTTTCTCGACGAAGAAGCGACGTCGCACGAGTTATTTCGATACGTGGGGCACCGAGAGGAAAGAAACGTGGCAGCTTCGTGACTCGCCAAGAAAGGGAATAAAGCCGCCGCCGAGCGGCCGCACGATCGGATCGCCGGGGACTCGCCGCGGATCGGTTTAGAAAGTTCAGGATGCGCTCACGAGGCATCCTCCCGCTCTCTCATTCGGCTCGCGCACGAACGCGCCGTCCAGCTCCGTCTTAATTCCGACCTGTCACGGCCAGAATAAATCCTACGGTGGAATCGCAAAAGAGAGTATGCGCATTGTTTCGCGGCGCTGCGTTTATGTAATCGCGGAATTATCGTCATTATCAATCGAGTTTCGATCTCCGTTCGGCGAGACCGACTCGCGCGTCGACTCGCAATCCAGGCTGGATAATGAGGATGCTCTATCGTAACGTAATAATGGAAATGACGCGTGATAGATCGATTTACGACAATCGCCTCGTCGATCAGGACGGCGAATTAACGTACCAATTCTTTACAAGAGACTCGCGCGGCTCGCGTACCGCGACGTGTATCTCGCGCGACATGTAGAGCCGTCATAAAATCTTTCCGATGTGTACAGCACATTTAAAGATCTGCGATATCCTTTCGGGGTACGGGAGTAACCGTTACAAGTTACTTTTTTTGGTAACGGACTGATAACGACGTTACTTTTTCTTCTTTTGTAACTGTACACCCTCAGAAAGGATTTCTGTTACCGAGGCAAAACATATTCTTGACGCATTTATATTTCTCACAACCTCATTTGGTAAAAATAAGACAATATCGAAATAAAATCAACAACTCGTATTCTCCTCTATCGAATTGAAAAGGATTGACTTACTATATTGAGACAAGAGTAACTTATGTAAAAGTAAGTTCATATATTCTTGCGTTTAGAATCAATTTTCCCACCATCTTACAACGCACGAAGTTGGCATATTTGACAATGGACGACAAATACTATTATTTTATTCTAGATTTTAGAATTTTTCACTTAGGATTAAAGTATTCCTTTCTCTATAATAAATACGATTAGCGCTATATCGATCCTATTTTAAAATACATTCAAGTGTGACAGCATTGGGTCCGGACATTTTTTCTGTGGGTGTAACGGTGACTAGTTACTTTTAAAAAGTAACTTTCCTACCCCTGTATCCTTCCTATTAGGCATTTAACGATAAAACTGTATGTTTAATTACGTTAATATATACAGGGTGAGTCTTTCCATATCCGACAAAATTTTTGAGAAGGTAGAACGGATCGAGATAAACGGAAAAGTCCTGTACCATTTTGCAATTTTCGTAATAGTTAACGAGTAATTAATTATTAAAAATCGTTGTCTTAGGCCGGCCTACCGCCCAATTCGAGCGCGTGGCGAGATGTGCGCATAGCAATATCGATCGCCGGGCGGTCACATCTTGCCACGCGCTCGAATTGGGCGGTAGGCC
>NW_011967145.1:418865-429667 GCF_000949405.1 Vollenhovia emeryi
TATAATCTGAACGTGTACTCTTTTATTTGATCAGGTCTGCTTACATTTTTCTAACCGGATCTCTTCAATCCTTGCATTTTAGTCACTTCCTTAATTTGGTTCGAAGATGGAAACGACTAATAAGAGCTTTGTGGATATTAAAACGTATTCTATACTCGACACGATAGTGATTAATAATCGCGATCAATTATTAATAATCTCGCGATCATTAATATATCTTTGGGGATTAGAGAGTGCCATTATTCTTTCATATACTCAAATTATCAGAACGTGCAAAACAGGGAAGATAAATCCACGGTCGAAAAATCCGCTCGTCATAAATATAACGTATCGGTGAAATCAATATCTCTCGCAGTCTAGAAAGTTTACCAGATTCGACTGTAAAGAAGCGACGCGTGTTTACTGTACGCTGTCTAGTAATTAGAGATTAAAAAGAAAGTATCGCTTGAACGGCTCCACACATACGCGCTGCACATCTGTATCTCGTCAGAGAGCTTGATATATTTCAACGAGCGCCTTGCCACGCCGAGAAATCGGTGAGGCATAATTTATTCCGATCCTGATGGCATCCGAGCGGTTTCGTTTTTCAATATCCGGACGAGCGTGTGGTATCTCGACGTGACGAGAGTGCATAACGCGAGGATTGAGGGTACAAGTGCGACGAAATTGCACTTTATTGAATTTATTACTAAAATCTCCGCACTTTCCCCCCGTGCGCATTCGTTTCCTCGTAATTTTTGTCGGAAATCCGAAAAATCAATCGCGTTTTACTGCACACGACGAGAACGCTCAGTTCAATCGTACACTGGCAGAAAAAGAATGGTTGCAGTTACCACAATCTCACTATAATTTATAGTCATTTTAGGAGCCAACCACATTTTTATTAATCTCCCAACTACGTAGGTTATGGTTGACCTAACAATGTGTTATAGTTCTCATAGATACAGTATTGGTCCATGCAACTTACGATATGGCTGTCATAAACCAAAACGAGCTTTTAATTCGGTAAGGTGCACTATAAATATTGCAATAACAACCACAGGTAAAATTTCGAATAGCTATATGTAATAGCAATAATCGTATTTATATTGGAAGCAATATTCCCCGCTTTTTATTATATATATACATTGCGTTCACTGTGTTCATTGGTTACATCACTTTGCACTCATAATGAAATAGTACAAGAAAGCATCTTTCAAAGAAAAGATAAGTAATCTTATACGAATGTGCAATCACTGTGTCCATATGGTTGCTATTACTAATATTGTAGTAACAATTACAATAAAAATGATACAATGCAATTATAGTTTCAAATACTACATATTTTTCTATCAGTGTATGACCTTGAATTTTCTACTTTCGGAAGGAAAGGTGGAATCTGCGACGTTAATGTATGCGAAACGCGCGACGTCGTGTCTCCGACGAACGATTTCGAATTCGCTTTCCTCCGTGTAAAATTAGAGCCTATGGGTCGAGGACTGTTGATTAGAAGTGAAAAAACGGCCGGTTTCTCGGCATTCAATTAACGCCAAAAGTCGCTTTGATGGCAGCGAAACCATATCATCTCTCAAACTTGTGGTCATCTTAAAATCTTGAGATGTACGTGATAAATAGTGACGTACGAAAATTTATAATAACCGCGATTATGATAAAGCTCGGAAAAATTTACGGCCGTTAAAATAATAGAGAGTTGAAAAATAAACGCTATTTTATTTTATTTCGTGACAATCGTAGCCTTGAAACATTTATAGACGCCACCATTCGTACGTATCGGGATCGATTTCTAACAATATTTATTCATATAATTATCTTCATCCGCGAGCAACGCGAAAATAAGAATCCGTCGATCGGCCGCGAACCGGCCGCGAAATCCGGCACGGCCGAGGGTGCGGCCGCCGTTGTCTTCGATAAAACGCATCGCGCAATGTGAGACCGAAGGGGGGAAAGTCGTTCGCCGTGGAAACGAGCCACGGTCGGGCCGATGTGCCGGTTTTACGTAAGGTGAAAATTGTCTCTCAGGAACGCCGTCCACGAGAAACGAGCAGAGACGTCTCGCGAATCTTTTTCTAGCTCTAAGAATTAAAAATCTAAGTAAGTTAATCTACATTCGTGAAAATGGATATTAGAAATACCATAGGCACACCTAAATTTAAACACAATCAAGAGAGAGAACATGCTTCGGTAGTCGAATTAGTGCTGTGGGGGGAAAAAAAAGACAGCAGCCCATTTTGGGGCCCGCAATTAGTAATCGAATTATTTGGATTGTTCGTGACTCTACTCTGGGAAAAATTTTGGTCCCTTTTTTTAGTTAAGTAACTTGACATTTCGGTTAGTGCCTCTTAAGTGAAAATTATCTTTGCGTTACTGAATATCGACAGAACTAATTGAGGGAATTGATTAGTGTTACTTAAAAATCTTGGCTATAGATAGAAAAGCTAATCGCGATTTTTAGTTACGCGGGATAAAATTCGTAAAAGATTAGAGTGTTACGAACAATCCAAATACCATCACTAATTGTGGGCCACAAAATGGGTCGCTAACTGTCTTCTTTTTCCCAGAGATTCGCCTAGCGGGAGAGAGGCCCAAGTTGAAACCCTGGCTGAGGTAAAGTTTTCCGCGGCAAATTAAAAAATTAAAGTCACCTAGACACTAACTTCCCATCTTGGCTCTTTTATCCTTCGTTACTTCGTATTCGCGACAATAAAGAGGATCTCACGCCAGGAGGAAAACGACAAATATCTGGGAAAAGTTGCGGCATTATTGAAATTGTCAATCGGTGTGCGTTTTACGGCAGCAGCGTTCCTCCCCCAATGATCGTTACGTTGATTTACAATACAGCCCAGTGACGGGCGCAACCACCGGGCGGGTTAAGAGCCGTCGATAGATCGCCCCGCCATTTTTTCCCCCGGCTTAACGATCGTACGTACGCGGCGGAGATCTTATCCATCTCGCCTTTTTACCCGGCGGAATGAATATCTCGGGCCCGCCGATGGGACTGACACACCGCGATGTATGCATACGCCCCCGCGCGCTGGAAAGCAGGCTCGGGAATGATTGAATCGCGCTGATCATTCATAACTGCCATATAAACGTACCGAAGAAACGCGCGCCGATCGCGCGGGACCGCGCGGTGTTATCGGCGCCATTTATCGAACGACCGGCGAGCCACGATTCTTTATGATAAATCGAGATCCGATAAACGTCGCGCCGCTTTTACATCGCAATAAAGTGCACACGAGCCGCCGCAGCTGTGCACTTGTGCAACCTACGACCTTGAAGCTATTCAAGTTGCACGCGAGATTGCCAAATATCGCGCGCTCTCGTTTTGCAAACGACCAATTTTTCCTGTCTAGGCCATTCGGCCTGTTCCCGGCCTTTTCGGCTTTTCGTACTCGCGAATGTGTAATTATCTCATTGGGTGTAATAATTTTTACACTCTGATTACGCTCGATTTCGCATAAAAAAAGAAAGATTATTACAGAATCGCAAATGTTGAAAGTGTCGTACATTAATTCCGACATTGCTTCTTTAAGAATGAAATGTTGTTTTATTTTATTTTTTCCGTGCATTGTTTTATTAAAGGATGACGTAACGATGGCGTAAATAGGGAAAAATATGAAATATGAAGTTAAATAAATATTCTTCTCGATTGCTGATAGCAAATCGTATTTAAAACGTCGCGAGATAATCAACACTGCTTTTAAGTCAACGTGTCGAAGTTTAACGATCTCGATGAAAGTAATGTATTTGCCGATGGTGTAGTGGGTAAAGAATCGCGGGAAACAAAGAGAAAGTTACGTTACACAATAAAAACTAATGTTTTAATCGCGTTTGAGAATTTCGGCACCGAAAATACCGACACTACGAACGTGGGAGAAAATCTCCGTTCGCCAGGCTCGCAGTAATTTTTTCTCTTATTTTCTCAGACACGACGCAGTTTTTTTTTTTTACCGCGTAATGATGGCGTTCGGCAATAATTCGGGTCGCGAAATCCACCGATCGTTTCTTCGGACACGCCGTTACAATGTTAACTTGCGCGACCTGAATTATTTTCGCCTGCAACGCGGGCCCGGTCATTGTTCCCGATGGACTTTCGAACATTCCCCTCTCCTCCGCCCGTACATGCACGTGCGATCTTATTTATCATTTTTCACACGTACGAAATCGGTACATGCGGCGCCGCAGCCATGTAGGTCCGATGATAATATCGAAGCGAAATAAACCGAGCAAAATCCGTATCAGACTACGGATTGAGATTGGATTGAAGTTTGACCAATCGGAGTAGAATTTACCAATCTATTAAAGTTTAGCTGTCGGTCTCTGTGCACGAAAGCCACATAATTTGTATATTACACAAATGTTTCCACGAATTGACAGTTCTAGGAGCAAAAGGTGCCGAAAGTGCAGAATCACTCCAGCATCCCCTTAAGACAATATTTTATATTTTAAATCTCTGTCTTAAAGTAACGCACAATAACTGTCTTATGACTTAAGAATACAAGACAGCCATTCTGTTCAGGCCCTTAAATATATTAAATGATAGCCGTGCCTTTTACTTTTAGTCATTAAAGAACGGAAAACTGTCAATAAAAATTGAATGCACGGCAGGAGGCAATCGCAAATTCGTTCAGCGCGCGCGAAAAATTGAAGCGTATCGTATGCGATTTTCTTCGAAATCTTTAACATTAATGGCGAATCATTAGTTACAGTTTACGGCGAAATAAATGTCCGCGCAGAATTCTTAAAGCATACGGGTACAACGAAAAGAAAGGAAAAGTGGTAAGGCGTGACAGGAAATTCTTGTCTGATCGCGAGATAAGTCGCAGAACGCCGGCCGAATCGCTCTTTAAATTGCGTTCTTGACTGTTCCACCAAGGACTTTCGCTCGAAGAGTTGCCTAAGTTACGCTTAATTAGTAGACAGGGCCAATTAGCTGTAGCCGCTCGGGGCGGCCGATAGATCGGCTTGCGCTGAACGCGGCACCGCGGCGTATTAGACGGTGTGTTAGACGGCGTTTGTTCCTCTTCTCGTGCCGAGAGGCTTCCAGACAAATATTGACACTGACGATAGAGATGTCACACGTCCTTTGAAGCTACTGACCGTCCCAAGCGCATACAAAGGCCGGCGGCGCGGCGGCGGCGGCGGCGGCGGCGGCGGCCGGGACCAGTTTATTTGCCTCGGTTAATTCCTTTACGCCTCCGGGCGATTTAGTCGCAATTAGCGAGGCTAGTTATTACATTATTACCCTCCGAGAGCAAATTGTTAGAATAACATTAGCGTTTTTGACGTTGACGCCGCATTTCCGACGTTACGCTCGATATACGTAACGCTTTCTCCGTTTGCGAGACAATTTTATTACCTGCGTTTCCGCGGCATTTGACGCTTACGTTTAAAATAAATTCGACGAAAATTTATCCGCGCAATTGCAGTGACAAGTAATATATTACGAAATTGAATACTTGCTTTGTTTCGCAACCGTCTCTGAATTTACCGATGTCTTTTTATTTTTCAGGCTGAAGAAATCAATCATATCGTAGCCATGAACCTCGCGCTGCATGGATTTTTGCTGCAGGGTAAGTTTCACGATGATCAATTTTAGTAGTGACAGGCGAAGGTATAATTTTACACTGTTAGATTGTGTAATCGCGTTGCGAAAAAAAAATTTGGGATTGAATTCGGGTGTTGAAAACCTGCTATCTCATACTGGAGACTTATAATGGAGAACCTTCCTCTATACAGGGTGTTCCAGGAGGAGAAGTCAATATTCTGGGAGGTGACGGTATCGGTCATTTTAAGCAAAAATGTTCATATGAACATATGTCCCATTTTCCACTGTTTCCGAGACAGAGCTATTTGAACGTGCGGTTGCTAAGTTACTGACGAGAAAGAAATACCACGTGCTATTTCTAATATTTATTGTTCAAGCGATACATTTTTTACAGATCATAATAAATTTTCAAAAATTCCACCGTTAACAATGCGCTTTCCAACTCTTGTGCGAACATGGCGTGTTGCTCGTTCGACATTTGTGAATATGCGAGGCATTTTGAACATTTCTACAATGTTATCGGCACAACAGTCAACGGACGTATGGGAGTAAATTCCCGCGGACGTTTATGAGGCTGGACGAAGGGAGAAGTGTATACAGAAAAAAAGTGAATACACGAGACGGTCAAGTAGCTCTATCTCGGAAACGGTAGGGAATGGGACGTATATTCACATGAACATTTTTGCTTAAACTGACCGATACTACCACCTCCCGGAATATTAACCTTCCTTCCTGGGACACCCTGTATATGTATGTAAATCAAATAATAATCTACTCACGTACTTGATCTGTGAACGAGGAAAAGAGAGACAAGTGTTATTCAAACAAAATTTCCCCACATCTGCCGGAATATCTGCGGAAAGTAATTGTACGACGAGACGATAATTTCGTTTAGGGAGAAGAATTAAATGGTCCCTCATTAATCCTTAATTCGCGGGGGGAGACGCGGTTCCTCCCGGCTCCGTGACTCGCCCCGTGTGTCGCATGCAGGCGACACTTGTGCCCCGGTTTTCCTCCGTGGCAAGATGCATAAAACCCAGAGTCTCATGATAACGATCAATTCCCCCTCGGCGTTTCCGAGCGCGGGCCGACTCGCGTGCGCGCGCGGTCTCGAGGATGTCCTCGAGAGACGCCCGGCCAGGCTCGTCCGCTAACTAGGTTTTCATGCCGAGACCAAGGTGTTTCCTACGTAGATGTAAACACGTGCGTGGCGATCGGGTACGATTCAGGAATCGCAAATGAATCGCGCGAGCGTGCAGCGGCACGACGCGCTGCGGGAATCGCGAATGAATCGTCTCTCGCGCAATCGGCGTTAGTGCACTGAGAAAAATGTCTTTGAAAACTTATTATATCACTGAAGTAAACATTACGTGCCACAAATAATATTTATTTTAGTGAAATGAACGTTATATGCCACAAATAAATTTTCAAAGACTTTTTCTCAGCGTGATTGACATCGAGAAAGAAAAACACGGATATAAATAAATGAACTTAACAGGCTAATAATGAATAAGTAAATAATTCAAAAATAGCAAACGTACAAAATTCACGAAAATTATTATTAAGCATTGACATTCCGGCCCGTGACTGAAAATGTCGGTTTACGTAGTCTACGATAAATGTAAAATATGTGACGTGAACACGTGTCAAATAAATCAATAGAATAAAAGCTCGTTCGCAAGAACGAAGAGAATACCGTGGAATATACGGGGTGTACTAAAACCACCGGATATCCTTTTATTCACAGATTCTTTAGAAAATTTCAAGACAAAAATTCTAATACGAAAACGTCGAGGCTGTAATAGTTTTTAAATAACAAGCGAGTACATTTTACCAATGATAGGCCTGAGATTTCGCGCGCTCAGGCACGGCGACATGACGAGTGATAAAAGTGTTCATACGAATGTCGCCCTTTTTCGCACAGTAACAACCTTCATGGTAACTGATATTGATCGATCACTTTGACAGCTGCAACACTTTCAAGTTACAACACGTTGCAAATTTCTTCTTGAATGAAATAAGAAGGGCGACGTTCACAGGAACACTTTTATCACTCGTCATGCCGCCGTGCCCGAGCGCGCGAAATCTCAGGCCTATTATTGGTAAAGTGTACTCGCTTATTATTTAAAAAGTATTATAGCCCCGACGTTTTTGTATTAGAATTTTCGTCTTGAAATTTTCTAAGGAATCTGTGACTAAAAGGATACCCGGTGGTTCTAGTATACCCTGTATATATTTCCAGCCGAGGGAATTGGAGAACACGCGTGAGATATTGAAATCGCAAAATCCACGATGTTCCTCAGCACATCGGCGAGGTACAAGATGAACATTCGGTCGTATATTTTCCCGTCCGTACGATACCGGACGCCGGTTTATGGCGGTGGGACCGAAGGACGAGAGTAATTTCCAAGGGCCGAGCGGCGCTCCGTCGTGGCTTAACGTCGCGGGCCGTGGGGTGTAAATTCGCGAGAGGACGACGTGGAAGGGCGCCAACGCCGGCGATAATCGGCGCCGCCGTTGGAATCGGGAATCGGAGGGAACGAAAGGATGATACGGCGGGGCATTCTGTGCAAATCGCGCGCAAGCATCTCGTCGGACCACCAGCCGCGCGAGGTACAAAATGTAAATCCCCGGTGCTCTCTCACGGGTCGCGCGTTCGCGGGGTGGCCGGATGATGGGCGCTTTACGCGCCGCGTTTCGCAGCCGACGTTTGCGCAAGCGATTGATAGGGGGATTCAAGAGAGCGCGGTAGAACAAAGCCCGCGCGTGTCTTGAATTTGCGATAATTTGCGCAACTTTTTCTTGGCGATTTATCGTTCCTGGGCTTCTATATTACTGAATATTATCTTGCGCCTCTTATCTGCATTGTTGCCCTCGCGCGGAAACGGAGTTGCCTGCGAGGAGGATTTTTCTCCCCGTTCCACGAACCACGTGAGATTTCCTCCCTCTCTCCCCCCGCGTGATTTGTTAACCGTAATCCCTACCGCGCGGAAGATCCTTATCGATTTTTGCCGCGCGCGTCGTTAAATTTATTATCACCGTGCCAACGCTTCGGACGCGAGGCCGCCTCCTGGGCTCGCGGGGCCCCGTAATCAGAT
The DNA here is from genome assembly GCF_000949405.1 of Vollenhovia emeryi. Taxonomy (NCBI): domain Eukaryota; kingdom Metazoa; phylum Arthropoda; class Insecta; order Hymenoptera; family Formicidae; genus Vollenhovia; species Vollenhovia emeryi. The sequence continues at coordinate 427,512 of NW_011967145.1, forward strand.
TGCATGCGGCGGTTTCTCCGACGCTAGACAAATAAAAGGTGCAATCGTACGCCCACACTTGGCGCTAGATATGGGACGCGAATACGGGGCCGTAATAATCGCGACCCGGACCGCGGCTGAGATGACGCACCGCGCCGGACGGGACGGGGGACGACGACGATGTATCCGCGGATTCTACACGTTCCGCATAAAGAGTATTCCCGTCTATTGAAACCCCGACGAACGACGGACGGAATGCGGCCTCGTGGGATATCCGCGCGGCGAACGTATGTATGCATCGCGGTCGCGACACGTGGGACGCCCGGGCATCATCGACTCGTTCGCGCGTTTTATCGCGGCCCGTCCGCCCGCCCGCGGGATACCACTCGGTATCCTCGACGGTTTACGAGCTCCCGTTCGCCAAGGACGTTCCCCGGGTGGAGTACGGTGCATTGATTCGGTTACACTAAAAAAAAAAATATTTTACGCAGATAGATTTCTAGGTGTCGCAACAAACACTCATCGATATTTTCTGTTGAGGCCTGTGTCCACGATGCTAGACTTGATTGAAGTTGATTGGCTACAAAAGGTCCAAGTTCTAGTTCCGAGAAATCCTTGTAGCCAATCAACTTGAAGCTTTTATAGAATAGCTGCAAGCTGATTGGCTACAAAGTCCAAGTTCTAGTCCCGACAAATGTGTAGCCAATCAACGTGCAGGTATTCCATAAAAGCTGCAAGTTGATTGGTTACAAGTTGATTGACTACAAGGGCCAGTTCTAGTTCCGAGAAATGTGTAGCCAATTAATTTGCAGCTTTTATGGAATAGCTGCAAGTTGATTGGCCACACATTTCTCGGAACTAGAACTTGGATCAAGTTCTAGCATCGTGGACACAGGCCTTTAGAAAATTGTTTGTAGTCTACAAGATTTATAGCAGCAACATTCTAGTAATACCTTCTGAAAAGTTCAGGTTCCGTGATTATAAATCTTGTAGACCAAATATTAATCATTCACATTAGATAAAAATGAACTGCGGTGCCACAGCTAGAACAATCTTTGTAAGAAACATAACCGTTTACGTACCACAGTCAAACGTTATGATGGATGGGCGTCACAGAAAGACTTTCTTCCTAGCAGAGCGATGCCTCTTTCGCGGCGGGTCCATTCTGCTCCTTTCGCGTCGGACTCGCGTCCCGTCGCACTCGTATGCAATCTGGAAATTAATCATTAAATTGTAATTGATGAATTGTAACGCTTTCGAGGGAATTTAGGCAAAGGGACTTTATGCGTTCGCTTTCTCCCGCGCGGTACGCCCGATTGCGTTACCCGATACTTATATTCGCAGAAAAGCAAGCTAAGCACGTCATTATGTAGCCGTGACTTTCATCCCAAGTCTGTTTCTGCCTTAATTAACACGTACGCACGCTGCTCCGCGTTGCTCTCGCGTTTCCGCGTGTCTTCCGGCACTTCTGCGCTCGCAATGTGAATCTCAAGTCAACCACTGATCCGAGATGAAATTTCTAATGTAATCAGAGCAGCGCGTTTGGGATACGCGGACTCTCGCTGAAGGAAGTACCAAACGGTACCAAATCGGAAACGTCCAGTCGCGTAAGGCCGGTTCTACATTGACCGTATCGTAGCGTCGCAAAGCGTCGCAAATCATAGATTCGGCCAATCAGCGTTGACTTATAACTAGTCTACGACCCTTGCGACGCTAAGATGCGACTAATGTAGAACGACCTTAAGACGCAGGAGGATCGCTGTATATTTTCAACCGTTGCACCGACGAGATCAATGGCTGTCGAGTTAAAAACGCGAGATGACGGTGTAAAAAAAACTCTTATATAACATCTAAAAGAAAAACAAAATTCTAACTCAACTACAAACGTAAGCCCCACTTAGGACCTGGCAAGCTGGAGGTAGCCAATTAAATTAATATGTGAATCCGTGCACCGTATTTTTTTCCAAACCTATCCTGCGCGCCGTTACTTCCGGACATATAACCATAGACATATAAGTATTTATAGACTGCCCTTTTGTGGCTGCAAAGGTGTACACACTTTAAAAAGGGACAATATACAATACTTAGGACCCCCCCCTTTCTCTCTCTCTCTCTCTCTCTCTCTCTCTCTCTCTCTCTCTCTCTCTCTCTCTCTCTCTCCCTCCCTCCCTCCCTCC
>NW_011967145.1:431220-442331 GCF_000949405.1 Vollenhovia emeryi
TCCCCCTCCCCTCCCCTCCCCCTCCCCCCTCCTCTCTATCCCTCCCTCTCTCTCTCTCTCTCTATCTCTATCTCTATCTATCTATCTGTCAATATCTGGAGTGGGGCATAAATTCAATATGGCTACTGTGCTTATCCCATTGAACTATAAAGCCTATCACACAATGCCAGGCAACAGGCAATAGGAATAGAGAATAGAATTTTTGACGCGTTGGATTTGTCAGAAATTTTTTACCAACCAATCCAACGCGTCAGAAATTCTATTCCCTGTTCCTGTTGCCTGTTGCCTGGCATTGTGTGATAGGCTTAACCATACTGGAAGGAGGACTGCCTACCCCCTCCATAGGATCGAGCGGTCAGAGAGAGATAGTTGATTTGCGACCATGTTGTCTCTTTTTAACGTCAACTACCGTGATCGCTGTAGTTAGTTGGACAAGAATAGCACGGTCGCCACTCAACTATCCCTCTCGCACAGCTCTGACCGCACGACAGCAATGGAGTGCTCCTTCCAGTATGGTTATAGTTCAATGGCTTATCCTTTAAGACTATCACACAATGCCAGGCAATAGGAATAGGGAATAGAATTTTGGACTCGTTGGATTCGTCGGACATTTTCTTCCAACCAATCCAACGCGTCAGAATTTCTATTCCCTGTTCCCGTTGCCTGTCGCCTGGCATTTTGTTTGGGCCTTCAACCTCTATCATTCCCCTTACTATGTCTATGCATATAACACAGGGTTTTCGTCAGGTGGAATCATAAAATCGCTGAACGATTTTTTATTTATTTTAAATGTTTTAAATATTTCATTTATTTTAAATGCTATACGTAGCGTTTATTGCGATAACCCTCCTCCCCGCGATGAAAATAAAATTCTTATTGCGAAAAAATTATAGGCAAGCGCCGGCGATAGATTGGGGTAGGAAGACGTCGAAGTTGCGCGTGGCGATAAACGCAGCAATAAAGTTTGTCCGCGTGATGCAAAGCAAACACGGCAGGGGAAGAAAGTCGCGAGGTGCGTTTCGCAGAGGCCGTTTTGCATTCCCAGCCCACGAGCGGCGAAAGACCGCGGGAAGCAAAAAAGCCGCGCGCGGCTACGATCTCCGGGTTGAAATGTTTAAACGGGTCAAACAGTCGCCGGGAAGAGACGTCGGGGACGCGGATCGATCACCGCCGGTCGTTGCGTTTAACGCCCGGCTACGGCCGCGGGAGACCCGTTGCCCGGCGTAGCGGCGCGAAGAAAGTCGCCGGCGACTGCGAAGCATGTAACTCGCGAGAGTTAAACGGGCGCGAGCGCGCGAGGTGTCTTACGTCGCTGTTCGCGCGCGGCAGATGTATCTTTGACACCGCCGTCAATTTGGCGGAATGCCTCGACATCTATGGCTTATTGTTAGGCGATTGATATCTCCCTTTTGCTCCCTGTCGACGTTCGACGTCGCTTTCGCGTTTTCCCGCTCGCTTTTCACGGCATGTCAACCTTTGGCCGTGTTGTGTTCTTCTTGCACGGAAACGAAAATGTAACTGCCGCAACTAAAACCTGCATGTGATAACTAAAACGGCACACGATACTATTTTTCCTACTGGATTGCTTACGAGAGCCCAGTCAGGGTTTAAGCCAACGGCACACGATACTATTTCTACTGGATTGCTTACGAGAAACAGGATTTAGCATTAAGCCACCTGATCTAAAGCCAACGGCACACGGTACTATTTTTCCTATATATTGGATTGCTTACGAGGGCTAATCAGGACTTAGCCTTACGTCATCTGATGTAAAACTCTGTATTCTTATTGGCTCTCGTAAGCAATCCAGTAGGAAAGATAGTATAAGTTTTGCTTTAAATCCTGATCTAAAGGCCCGTGTCTACGATGCCAGAACTTGGTCCAAGTTCTACATTAGTTCCGAGAAATGTGTAGTCAATCAACTTGCAGTTAATCCGTAAAGCCTATCACACAATGCCAGGCAACAGGCAAATAGGAACAGGGAATAAAATTTCTGCCGCGTTGGATCGGTTGGGGAAAAATTTCCGACGAATCCAACGCGTCGAAAATTCTATTCCCTATTCCTATTGCCTGGCATTGTGCGATAGGCTTAAAAGCTGCAAGTTGATTGGCTACACATTTCTCAGAATTAGAATCTGGACCAAGTGTCCATCGTGGACACAGGACTTAAGGCCAACGGCACACAATGCTATTTTTCCTAGATTGCTTACGAGGGCCAGTCAGGATTTAGCCTTACCTCACCTGATCTAAAACTCTGCATCCTTATTGGTTCTCGTAAGCAATCCATTAGAAAAAATGGTATCGTGTGTCGCGGCTTAAATTTTGGTTGTAAAATATGGACAGCTAATATTGAGTTGTGATAGCTAAACAATTTGCTACTGTGCGTTGTATTAGGTGCAGCGCAGCAAACCGTTTGCTGTGCTGTAGGAATTTATAGAGTTTTATGACGGCAAAATAGTTTGCCGTAAACCACGATTAGCTACGGTAGCGAAAATGTCCTTTTCAGCGCGCACGACCGGCCGAGGCGCTTCGAGCTAAATAATGAAGTTATACCGAAATCTCGATTGTCCGACGAAAGGCTGTCGCAATAAAAGACCGTCCCGCGTTTCTCGGCGAGGCCTAGCCGTTTCTCATTGACATTATCGCTCGCTCACGCAATCGCGCACAAGTTGGGCAAAAGGTGAAGGTAGAAAATAATTAATCTTGGAGGCTTCTGTGTCCTGCGGACGGACCGCGCGCTCGTAGTTTCGCGCCGAGATGAATTTCTTTTACGTAATTTCGCGTGATCTTCAATGCGCTTTTCATCTCGCGTACAATGCCCGCGATTGGCTTTCACTCCGCTCGTGTTCGATTGATGCGTCGTGCTGCGTTGCGCGCGCACGCGATAATGGAAAATTCGCATTTGTTCCGAGCAGATGCACGTTCCGACAGTACTCTCGTTGTGCCTGAATTAGCGCCGTATTCAGATAAGAAATGAATTACACGCGGAATTCGCGGCTAATTTCTCAGTCCCGCGGCTCTCGGTCTCGCACAATCGTCTCGTTAATCTTGCAAAATCGCCGTTATCATTCGCGGGAGAAACAGTGGGCGCGCGACGAAAAGAAAAGGATCAATCGCGGTATCATGAAATTTCAATTACAGATCGTGAAATTTAATTTTCTACGTTGCATAACCGTCGCAAAGAATTTGCGTATGGGTCACCAAGTTTGCCGTAGAGCGAGCGTGAAAAATCGTCGGTATATCAGCTTATTTTGTAGATAAAAGCAACGCGAGCGAATCCCGTTCGGTTGGCCAGTCTCTCCCTTTCTCCTTTCTAGTTTTGTTTTCCTTTTCGAACGACATACGCGCCGCGCCGGCTCGTATAACAGCGCTGCAAAAATCGAGCGAGTGATAACAGTTGATACGAGTTACCGTCCGACCGCGCGATACACATTTCCCTCTGCCCTGCTCCTCGGCACTCCCGCCCCCCCCCCTCTCTCTCTCTCCTTCTCTCTTGGCGTGTGTATACGTGCGTGTCTCACTTTTCTCCTTACGTAACCGCGTAACTCCGGCGCAAGGATGCGGTTAGACCTTTCGAAGCGTGTCTCTCTCCCGATGTCACGTAAGACGCACATTAGTCAGTCACGATCTTAATTTCACTCTCTCACGCGGCCGGACGAGCGCCGCGTACTTTCGGCGGTCCTACCTGTCTCAATAAGGCCCAGGAGCAAAATTACAGGGCCCGACAGCGACCGCAGGTGATCGGGAGCAACGGCGAGTAACTACGCTCCGCGCGTTTCCTCGCGGACCGGCCTCGTTTATTACGCGAAACGTTATTAAATTCCAATTCAACGCGTTTAATTGGGGTATGTATGATGCAATTACGCAATGCTACATAAATAAATTCGCAAACCGCGCCGCCGACCAATTGGGCAATTGGTTTCACGAATTTTTTTTCATTGACTTCATTAAATTTGTTAAGTTCGCTTCAATTCGCTCGAGCTCGCTTCGGTGATGTCGAAAATTAAACCGATGAAATTTTAATAGGCGAATTCGGCAGCTTGCACCTGCGCACACTGAGTACGCACTAAGACTTGTTGTTTACAGTCAATTTTTATATTAAAGAATCGTCTTAAATATTTCTCGAAATATTTTGTAGCCAGCGAAATGAACCTAGCACACGGATAATTTTGTGGCTAAATAATTAAAGTGTAACAGCATTGGATCCGGAACATTTTTCCGTGGGTGCAAAGTAAAGAAAGGATTTCTGTTACCGAGACAAAAGATATTTTTGACGCACTTAGATTTCTCGCAACCTTATTTAGTATAAAAATAAGACGATATCAAAATAAAATCTTATTCTCCTCTATCGAATTAAAAAAGATTGACTTACTATAGTGAGACAAGAGTAACTTCAAATATTCTTGCGTTTAGAATAAATTTTCCCCCCCCATCTTACAACGCACGAAGTTGGCACCGCGATATTCGACAAAATACGTACTTTAAGATAAAAATATTCCTTTCTCTTATATAAATATGATTGGCGCTCTGTCGATCCTATTTTATGATACATGGAAGTGTAATAGCATCGGATCCGGACATTTTTTCTGTGGGCGCAGGATGAAAGACACGAGGGACGAGGATACCTTAATTAACTGCTCGGCCCGGATTCGCGCTCAAATGAAAGAAGCATGTCATCGACACAGTTTTGCAAATACCGAGCGCTCCGTCTCGATCTCCATCGCGGTTTCTTTTGAAACGCGGGATATTAAACGCGCCGTACAACGAGCACTTTGTAGAATAATATTTATCCGTCGGTTACCGAGTGGTTTCAAATCGGCTGTCTGAGATTATTGCGACATGGATCCTTTCTAGTCCTGTTATCTTCATCACCTCGCCGATAGCGCTATTTATTATTTCTTGCGTGACGGCAATGGTGATTATTATTATATAATTATGTTGCTTCACGGTTATATCATATGTCGAGGAACGCAATTATCTGGGATTTAAAATATATCAATTTTTCTCCCCAAGGTATACTTTTAATATTGGTGGAATAATGTGTCGAACGGTATTTCTCCAAATCGTCGCGCACCGTTTGCAATCAATTCCCAACTGGGAAGAAACACATTTGACTCGTACGCAAATATAGACCATTAGATAAATATGGAGTTCGTCTACGCACTAAGGATATGTCCTAAATGCTAATAAGCATCGTTCATTATGTATGGAATTCGCGAGACACGGAAACGTGTCGCAGTTCAGTGACGCGCGACGCGATTTCGCACGTGTACGCCTCGGTCGACTCGGCATTTACCTTCGTGAAAAACAAGTTCGATCACGCGGCGCGCCAACGGAATCGCTCGAGGAGAAAGAAAAATTCGTCCGCGTAATTGTACCCCGATTGTTACGTCGCGCTATCGAAATCGCGTGGACGTCGTGCCAAACGAAGTATCGAAATCCCCGGCGTTGAAACGTGCCTCGTGCGTGGAAGACTTTCGCAAACCGGCGAGGAAAGTCGCTCGCGAAAATTCGCTTTCCTCGCGCTGACCTATCAGGTATCGCCGTGAGGTCTGGTTTTTCATTTTCTGGTCAAGTAGAAGTTAGTCGAGTCTCTGTCTCTTAGATAAGAATATGTAAGGAATGGAGAGTCGACTAATCTCTGCTTTCTACAAGTGGATTATCGCTGATAATCCACCGATTGATTTTTAGAGAGTGGTGAACAGTTAGCCAGAAAACGAGAGACTGGGGCCTGAATAGGAGGAAACTCACTGACTCATACTCGAGACAATTCGCAAGAAACCGATAACGAAGCCTTACATAATGAATGTATAACAAAGTCGCGGGGCATAAGTACGGATAAACGAAATGTTTCTTGACACCTTTGTACGGCACTTTCTTTTCTTAAATGTAGGTCAATCGACTTAATCCGTAAAACGCGTTCTTAGATTGCGATAGCAACGCCCAGGCCGACTTTGCGAAATAATAAGTTTGGCGAGAGTTTCTCTATTCGCCGAGAAAAATATTTTTAGCGTCACATCGTCGCTACGTTCCTTAAGCGATATGTCCGCCGTGCAAATCTTGCGAAGAGCATCAACAATCGCATGAAAAAGGTTTCCAAATACTCTTGTATGATTTGCCACAGTATACTATTTAAAAGATGCACGACGTGGTCTTTTTGTAGATTTTAATGGACTTGCAGTTTTGCAACCGTAGAAAGGAAGCTTGGATGCAGACTTGTTTCTTTATTGCAGCAGACGTTTAACCACAGCTTTTTTTCACGACGATTAGACCGTTCACCGCTTGAACGATCGAAGCTTCTTCGATCACGTAGCAAAGCATCTTTCGGCATTAAAGATTATTTATGGATATTTGCCTGCGCGCACCTGTGCACCGAGCAGTGCACGAAGGTTCGTCCTCTCGTTCGCGCTTGACGCGATTCCCCAAACAAAGACGACAAATTTAATCGAAACTGGAACCCAAAAATTTATACTAAAAGTTAAAAACAAAGAATTACTTTCTGGATGTAAAAATGAAATATGTATCGTTGTAGAATTTGTGTTTTTTTATGGAAAGAAATTTAATTTAATTTATTTCTTGTCGCAGCCTAAATTGTAATAACAGAGGATCGGGATTTAATTTTTAAAGAAGTTTTACAAGCTTCCATCGAAACTAATAACTTTTTCAATTACCTACAATAACAGAGATTTTTAACGAAAACTGGAAATTTGTAGAGTTTCTGTTTGATTCTTTTTCTGGTATCGGGTCCCGATTCGGGGAATCGCATTTAGTAATTTTCTTCATCTTCCGCGAGATGAGGATATCTCGAGAAGCCGCAGAAACGGAAACAACGCACGCGAACGTCCGTCCTCTCTCGTTAATTCTAATTAATATCCTCCAACACAATGGCCTCTTTCACCGAAGGAAGGCTCTGAACTTCGCACGGCGACCTTTTCTCACCCGCCTTTCCCTTCGAAATTTCACTCTCATCGTTTCATATACATCTCGTGCAGATGCAGCGGCGATGCAACCACGTAGAACCGATGGGAGATTTTTGAAGGAAAGAAAAAGAAAGAAAAAGAAGAAAAGAAAATTTTGAAGAAAGAAATTTCTGTTGAAATTCATAGGAAATTATATAGTTTGAGAGAACTTCAAATGTGTGTATTGTTTCGCGCTTTCAACTTGGAGGCTGTCGACAAATTATACTCGAAGCGACGAGAGATTCAATGCGACTGTACGAGATGCATCCGAATACGAACATCGTTTAAAGAAACAATTATCGCCCATTGTTATCGCAATGAAGAAGTCATTTCAAGTTAGCTTAGCGCTTTCATCTTTGGACGTACAGATCTCATACGCGAGTCTTGCGAGATGTCTGTCTCGCCGGTTAACCGAGCATCGATAGCGAATCGCGAGGATCAGCGATCACTCGATGATATCGATCGCTGATTGTTCACAGAGAGCGATCGCGGTTTCTTCCCGTACTTACTTGTCGCGAACGCGTATCAAGAAATGTGTGAATGATTAGGTACAATGAGAATAGATTGTTTTTGACCGAAGTATTTACGGCGCTACGTCATTTCTCGGAACCGGCGCTCGGCGTTCGACGCCACATTCATTGTAAGTATATACACTGAGAAAAATTGTCATCGGATGAACCAATTAAATAGTGTTTTCGATGGTTAATTTTTCCGATTCAATTATGGCTACCTCCGACGAAATTTATCCGATGAAATTCGATTGAAAAACCGATCATACGTTCCATCGGATATACGGTTCAATTTAATTGGATACGTCCGTTTGTTATTATGCAATTGGATTGTCCGATTATATTTAATCGGGCATTTTCCTCAGTGTAGGAAATTACATATTTTGAGAGAAAATTAAATTTCGGAAAACGTGCGCGTCTATACTAATCGTAAGTCTTTCCACAAGTTCGCAATTTTCCGCTTTTGCTGTCGCTGTATCTCAAAGTTAGCCAAGTTGAGTCGCTTCGGGCTATCGGCAAGTCGAAGCCTGCCGATTCAATTCAATTTCAGAGTTTGGCTAAGTTTCGTTAAAGTTCGATTTCCGTTTCTTGTCGATAAAGCGTGAAGGGGGGGGAGCACAAAACTCGTCGGTAGGGAAAGGGGGGGGACGTTGCCCCTGTTCGGAGATTGCATTTTATCATTATGCACTTGCACGCGCGCGGAAAGGCGCGATACCTTTCCACGCTCCGTTTTTTCTTCTCCTTCCTTTTTTCCCATTTTGCCGTAATAACATTACTGGCTCTCGTTAGCCGGGAAAAGTTGCGCCCGACGCGTCCTTGTCTTGCGCGCGCGGGCCGTTTACCGGACGCGAGATTAATTCGTGATTTTTGCATTCCTGTCACTTCGCAATATCCCACGGCGATTATTTATACCACTGACGGAATTCCGAAACGTTCCTTCGCATATCTGACTAATCGCCGGTCGGCGCTTGTATCACCGCGAAAGTTCAATTATTACGTGCGATCTGGAAATCACTATCTTTAGCCGATCCTTCATGACTCACAGTCGGTGTAACCGCCGTAAATAAAATGTTTATATTCTATATATTTCGTCCTGTATAATTTCACATTTGTTGCACCGTTAGATCACGATGCTTGGACAGTAACAAACATATAAAAGGTGGATCGAGAATTTCATTATAATATTTCGCTAAGTAAACCTCTTTCTCTTATTTTGCACGGAAAAAGTGCTGGTGAATTAACAAAAAATGAAATTGCTTAAATTAAACGGCAACGTCACGGGCTGCCACATACATGAATATTCTCTATGGATTTTAATTTTAACCATTAAGCTAAATATCCAAATTATACAGACAACTATCTGATGCTTTTCATTCATCAATACTGATGCTGTTTCAACTAGAGCTCCCTAACGTGAAAATGAGGTACTTTAAATCCGTGTACACGGATTACGTGCACACGTGAATCTTCAAACACTTATCCAATCGAAAGCTCTAGTTTCACCGATTTAATTTCAATTTATTTGTCTTAAAGAGTTGTTTGCATTATATTTTTATTGAATATGTATTAAAAATTTGTCTCATTAATATTATTGTATCCTTCATTTCTTTCGGTAAAATCTTGCTGGATAGTTTCGATTGTTTGGATATGACATTTTAATATAAAAACTAATATAAAAACTAAAAAGTATCCAGTTTGCATAAATGCCCACTTTGGTTGGCGCAATTTGCTATCATCACTTTTGTAGAGACGATAAAAATGTATTCTTTTCCTAACAAAATATATCCAAATAATTAAATTACATAATTCTTGATTGGCTGGCGCTTATACTTAGCGTCTTTGTTTATCTTTTTTTTTAAAAAAAGGTTATTTTTAAAGTGTTTAAATTACACTGACATCTTGTTGATGCAACGTCATATTTTTTTCGTGTGAAAAACAGTCTCCGTAGAAAATTGAAGATCCTATTACTTTATGCGCCTTTCGAGCAATTTACATTCGAATATGTCTCAGATTTCTAAACGCAAACCAGCCACTCGGGATTTGACTGTAGATCGTCCGTGAGACTTCGTCAGCGGGATTTACGCGAACAATAGGATCGTATGCAAATTTTGATCGTGCACGCGACGGGCTGCGTCATTAAGAGCGAGATGTACACGTCCGCGTATCGATAGTCGCGGGAGGAAGACCGTCTTAATTAATATCCCCGCGCCCGATGCCCGAACAATCCTAATTAATGCGTAACGCCCGAAAGAGAGACAATGGTGCGTTAGCTTCCTCCGCGATCGCGCGACTCCGCCGATTGTTAGCCGCCTTTCCCTCCCCTTTCGAGGAACTGGTCCTCGCTGGTCCCTCGTGTCTCACGGTCGATGGAACTCGCGGCGTAGAAAACTTCATCGATTTGACGCTAATTACGGCGATTATTGTGATCTCAGGAAAATTTCGCCATCGCCGATTGCGGCGCGTCGCTCATTTCCACACCGTTTCCCGAGAACAATTTGCGCGTCCATTAACGATTAACAGAAGGGTTCTCCTTCGCGGTACGCGGTCTAGCCGCCGTCCTCGCGGAGCGCGAGGGAAAAGATGCACGGATCACAATGAAAATTGCGTGTATTACCACGTGTCCCGCGCCATGTGTGCGCGCTCGTTTTCTCTCGTTCCTGCGGAACAAGCCGGCTGCCGTAAAAGGCGTGTTCACCTTTCGCGGCGCTAAATCACCGTATTCCCTTGTAATAGATTCCATCTCGCCATAAATTCCGCTTTCCGCGAGCCCGCCGATTATCACCGCGCTAATAGAAAGAGCGAGAGAGAGAGAGAGAGAGGGTGAGAGAGGAAAGGGAAATTTTTACGTTCAACCAAAGTTATCGTGAACATAATTCAAGATGACAATACGTCTTTCTGAGTAAATCAATTCATAAAAATTAATTTAATAAAATATAAAAACTTGAAGAGATGGATCGCCAGTAAATAAAGAACAAATAATAAGGATAACGTCGACAATTAACTGGCACAATATATTTCGTTTAGAACATACAACGTTTCGACCAGTAATACTGGTCCTTATCAAGTATTAAAAAATTCTTAACCCATTAGATGTGACAGCAAAAAATGGGTAACATTGGTAATAGTATAAGAATACATGGAGGAACGAATCACTCTGCACAGTAACACATATGGAGTAGATATAAAATATTTTAAAAAGACGTCAATTGTTGTGAAAGGTCGGTAGAAGAAGCAGCCAGTTAATTGTCAACGTTATCCTTATTATTTGTTAATAAAATATATAGGGAAATTTTTTTCAATTTTTCCTGAAAATTATATAATCGTCGGACAAGATGGCATTTTGAAGAATTTTATGAGTTCTTTGGAAATTTTGCCGTACATTTCACCAGTAATTATACTCAGTTTACATTTTACATAGTAGAATGTGTGGCAGAATTTAAAAAAACTCTCATAAAGGTCTTCAAAATGCCACGATCACACGATTTTCAGGGTGAAGAGCGAGAACAGGTGTCCGGTAGGCAAACGGCCCCATTTTTTCACATTCGATTTCGGCCACAAGGTAGGTACCAAACGAAAGGTTTCGTCAAGCTGATTACAGATATGTCAGTCTCAGAGTGTACCTATTTAAGGGGATGCTGGAGTG
>NW_011967145.1:443087-460633 GCF_000949405.1 Vollenhovia emeryi
ATTCTGCACTTTTGCACCTTTCTAACCTAAAAACTGTCAGTTCGCGGAAACATTTGCGTAATATACAAATTAAATGGCTTACGTGTACAGATCGAGAGCAGCTTGCTATTCCGGCCAAATGAAAGAACAATATGGCATCACTGAAACTAAGTTTGTAAGGCTAATAAAAAATAATAGTGAGTAACACATACGTACAATACATGTAGTATGTGTGTTGCTCACTATTATTTTTTATTAGACTTACAAACTTAGTTTCAGTGATGTCATATTGTTCTTTAATTTAGCCGGAATAGCAAGCTGCTTTCGATCATCTGTACACGTGCCATTTAATTTGTGTATTACACAAATCTTTCCACGAAACAGACAGTTTTAAGTGCAAAAGGTGCGAAAGTGCAGAATCACTCCAGCATCCCCTTAACGTTCCAGAGATATCGGGCTACAAAAATTCCATTCCATTCCAAACAAATAGCTGGTGTCTGTGCAGACTGCTTCGTCGCTTACGTCCTGGAAATTTTTGAAGCCCGATACACCTGGAACGTTAAGTAGGTACACTCTGAGATTAACGTATCTGCGTCTTGACGAGACCTTTTGTTTGGCACCTACTTTGTGACCAAAATCGAATGCAACAAAAATGGGGCCGATCTTGTTCTCACTCTTTCAGGAGAAAATCCTCTCCGTATATACGTATTCATTTTTATGTGTGTATAATAAATTTAAGACGGCTCCTGCACGAAGGAGCGGTTAGTATGGGTGCTTTGGTGGGGCCCCTTTGATTTTTATAAATTTATGTGACTCTTTTCATTAAAAAAATATCACTTAACGCATTGTTGATCAAGTGCATTGGTACGCTAGGTTATATGTGTGCATTTAAAAACATATTTAAAAATATGGGACGTTGTCAAGTCTCAAAGAGCTGTCAACTTTCCTCAAAACATTGTATCTTTTGACGTTTTACTAATAAGCTTTTGCTTGCAGAGGTCGGTGACCTCATATACTTAGTAGCGCACTTGAATCCCTGTGACATTTACTACGTTCATCTCGTTTTTTGTTAAGGTCTACTTTTTCTATAAAATAATATTAACCCTCCAAGTGCTTTCGCGAGCGATCGGCCCATACCTCTATCCCAGCGAACACCAAGTTATATAGTTACATAACATCAATATTATAATTTCGTACTTAAGAATGGAAATGTAATATAACGTGGGTGTTATATTACATTTATCTGGTTGAGTAGGAAATTATAACATTGACGTTACGTAACAGTTACTTGGTGCTCACCGGAACGTTAAAAAGTACAACTTTAACATTTTCCCTTTATTTCATTCCATCGGCGACCGGGTCTGAAATTTCGCGTACCGATAGATAAAATTTACAGCCGCAACGCACTTGAATTTCAATTTGTTCTACTTTTGGTCGGTTTGTGCAGGAGCCACCTTGGCGTATAAAATAAATGCAAAGCAACACGTACAGACGGTCTCTCGCGCGTTCGTTTGTTCTTCTCATTATTAACCAATTCCAGTTGTATCGCGCTTAACGATCGGGCCCTCGCAATGCGCGCACCGTTTCGCGGTGGCCGAGGAAATGAACGGTCAAGAAACAGCGCGGGAAACAATGACAGACGCGACGCGAAGGACATTCCGTCGAAAGGGAGTGCCCGGGTGAGTGTAGTCGTTGTAATAATCCACTTCCTCCCGTGCGATAAAACCGTCGCGGCCGGCGCGGCGCGCGTTCGCCAGAAACGATTGGTACCACGAGCTTCTCGCAATTAAAGCGGACCGAGGGCAGGAGCCGTCGCTCGACTTTCACGCGTGCCCGCTGAATCGGGCACTCGTTGCATATGCAACACGCGTCGCGGGCACTCGCGCGACGGTTTCCGCGAGAATGCGTCCCGCCAGGCTCGCTAATTCACTCGTTAAACTTCACTTTTATCGGCTTATTAATTTCGTCTCCGTCGGATTGATTAATTTATCCGCCGTATATCTTATCGTATAAATTCACGAGTATATCGCACGCACGCAAAAAAAACTCGTCGGACTAATCCGAGGAGGGAGATACATATTCATGAACTGACCGGCATTCAGAGTAGACCCTTCCCTCCCGCATTCTCGAAATAATTTTTGGGACTTTAACGAGCCGCGAACGCGACTCCCCCGGATTCGAGCTAGGGAATATATTTCTGTCTCTCTCGCATCGTTTGGCCGAAACCGGCCTGTTGGATCAGACCGTAGTATAACCGTAGTTCAACTGGTATGCCCACTCTCTGTCGGTCCTTTGATCTCTTCGGTCTCGATCACGTGGTGTTCCGCCACGTTTTTGGTACAAAATCCTGTCACACTGTCACACTGATTTCGCACTACCACATATACAACATCCGTCTCATTGGCACCATCGGAATAATGGCGGATGCGCAGAAAGGATCGACAGTGTGACAGGATTTTATACCAAAAACATGGCGGAATACCACGTGATCGAAACCGAAGAGATCAAAGGACCGACGGAGAGCAGGCGTACTATAATAGTTATACTATGATCAGACTCCGATTAGAGAAACTCTAATACGAGCGAGTCGACCGCGACGTCACGTTCGCTGATAAGCGTGAGCTCCTTACCGAGCGGAATTACGCTGTGTAATCTTATTACCGCCGCGATCAACGACTTCCGAGCGCTCTCGAGATTCCACGAGCGCGGCACCGAGCAATCGCCGCCGCGCCGGGACTTTTCTCCGCCGCGAAGACGAAGATGAAGATTAATCATCCGCGTGCCGCGACGCCGCGGAGCGACGCGGCCGCGCATTTGCATAACGGAGTCGCGCGTACGGTATATATTCGCGCGATTGTCTTATCCCGGAGTGACGTGTCGCGCCGTCACGGATGAATGAGCGGATGAATGAATTCTCCCGGGAGAGTCGCATCCCCCCCCGGACCCATTCATCTCCCTCGCTCTTTCTCCCTACGGTCGTAATAAGAATCCACCGTCCCTCGTCGCCGCGCGGAAAAGTTCGCGTTACTATATTATAAATCGCCGCTGTCTTCGCCGACCGGAGCGCAACAAATCAAACCGGCGGCGCGTCATTAATATTGTCGGCCGAAACGGGAAAGAAGCGACGTTAGAGTTCCTCGCTCGTTGTTTCACCCGGCGGTCAGTTTGATAAATGATTAATATAAGACACGGTGTGCAGATTTCGCCGCGCGGGCTTGGAGGGCATGGCAGCCCCCGCATATTTATTAACGCGGTCATTATTATTTATTATTTATATCGTATTCATTACGTTATTTGCGCACCGCCCGGCGACGTGTCAGCAATTTATCCAACGCGAGTTTCCACACGCCGCGGTCGCGCTTTGCACCACGGCGAGCCTGTTCGCCACAATTTCGCGGCGAGATCGACGCCCGGGGGTCCGGAGGAAGGGAAACTTTTACGCTCGACGCCGACGTCTCGTCTGAGACGGAATGCGCCGCGATACCGGGCGTATCCGATGCCTCCGGGGATAATGGAGGACTTCCGTTTCCCGTGGCGGGCCGCGAATAGCAATGACTTCGTTCTCGCGTTCTCGCGCACACTCGCACGCGCGTGAAAACACACCCGCGTGCGATCTGCGATTTTGCCCCGCTCGGCGGACCGAGGATCCAAAATCCGGCACGTCTCGCGCGAAACCGGGCGAAACGTCTCCTCTCAAAATAATCTCTTAGGCGAGAGAAAAAAATAATTACGGCTGCTTTCCTTTTAGGGGACGCGGTCAAAGTTTTTGACAAAACGTGTCGCTTTCCAATTCAAGCCCAATCAACTCTTCGACTCTGCTCGGGGGAAGAGTCGGAGTGCGTTTCTGACCGAAGAACGCATCCACTCCTAGTATTTCGGCACCTTTTCTTAAAGTCTTTCTCTTGGAATCTTCGCCATTTAAACGATTTGTGTTTCCTGAAAGGAAAGGAGTCTATATATTATTTTTAATTATTTTTGAACGTTAGCTATTGTTTAGGAATAAAAGGGAGTTATACACGCAATTTTTATTTTAGCCGACGACACGCGACGTTCGCCCTCGCGAATAGTGTGACGCGCTGTCTACACATATAGAGGAAAGTTCTCTGTTATGAGATAGGCTTCTAATACGAGACAGCGGGTTTTCAACATGAAAATTTAATCGCAAATCTTTATTCGCGACGATCACACGATTTTCCAATTTTCTAAACAGGCTTCACTCCACGAGCGATAAATTAACGACGAAACCGATAGACGACGCCCATTGATTTGGCAAAAACCCAGCTATCTCATATTAGGAGCTTGTCTCATAGGGGATTTTTCTCGACGTCCCGTGAGAAAAATCTGTTAAGGCCCGGTGTCTCGTTAGAGGGGCCAGAAACGGGGCGCGGCTCTAAATCGCGACGAATCGAACTGGAAATAGCGGAAGTACGCATTGGCGTGACAGAGCCACCGCGAACGGGAGTCGCCGTCACGCCGGTAGCGCAAGTGACCGGGACATTTCGAGCGCGCTCGCGAAGTTCTATTTATTCCAACGTCCCGCGGTCTCACAACGTCCGGGTACCGCTCGGTGTAATGTCGGCTCTAGAAAGTGTTACGCAGGATTCGCACGAGCGCAATCGACGATATGTGCAACGCGTGTCCCCTCCTTCGCAGCGCGGCGATATCGCTTCCCGCGTACGTGCCGCGAGCGCGCCCGATCGAGCGGGCGACGGGCGAGCTCGATCGGGAAGCGGAATGTGTCGCGATTTTTTTTTCTTTCTTTTTCTTTTCTTTCCTTCCTCCCTACCCCCCCCCCTCCTCCCTAGCGTCGGCGCCTGTCGTCGCCTCGCCGCGCGGATCGTGAATTATTACGTCTCAATTTACGCAAGCACCGCCGAGCACCACGTTACGAGGGAACCGAGCCAATCCGCCTTACCTTCCGTGAATTTTTTCCCCCTTCCCCGAAATAATTACCGCGGGGCGATCGATTTATCCGCCGCGGCGAGAATGTTTACCGTAAACACGTCGGTTTTGATCGATCTTTCCCCGAGTCCGAACGACTCCGGGGAACTAATGATGATTGCACACGCGCGCGCGGAGGACAGAAACGGAAGTCGCGCCTTAGCGGTGGTCCAGCGGGCGAGAGACGCGATCGCGGGGGAAGGGAGGGAAGATTTATGTACAAGTCTTGCTCATTAATGCCTGGGCCCACTTTTGTCAACATTTCTCTCGTCTGTACAAATCGCCGAGTTTCAGGCTGCATGTACTATATTATACAAGGTGTTCCAGGAGGAAAGGTCAATATTTTGGGAGGTGATAGTACCGGTCGTTTTAAGCAGAAATGTTTGTACACTTAAAAAACAATCTGATAGATTCAACCAGTCGTCTGTTAGGAAATGGATGAATCAGAATTCCTTTAGAATTTACCAGAATTGCTTTAGGATTTACCAGAATTTCTTTAGGATTTACCAGAATTCCTTTAGGATTTACCAGAATTCCTTTAGGATTTACTATGAAAGATATTTCCTAATCAGAAGTTTGCTAGTCTTCACTACACATCTGGTAAATCCTAAAGGAACTCTGATTCGTCCATTTTCTAACAGACGACTGGTTGAATCTATCAGATTTTTCTTCAGTGTACGAATATATGTCCCATTCCCCACTGTTGGTGGAGCCGATGAGACGAATGTTGTATATGTGCACTGAAAAAAAATCTGATAGATTCAACCAGTCGTCTGATAGAAAATGGACGAATCAGAATTCCCTTTAGGATTTACCAGATGTGTAGTGAAATCTAGCAAACTTCTGGTTATGAAATATCTTTCATGGTAAATCCTAAAGGAAATCTGATTCGTCCATTTTCTAACAGACGACTCTGGTTGAATCTATCAGACTTTTCTTTCAGTGTACGTGAACCTTTACCCCCACTGCTCAAGCTCGGTCTAGATATATTATATCTATGATACCCAGTGAACTCTATACATACTGGAATGAGTTATCTATTGTTCTGGCTGTTGCCGAGAGAGAGGTGCGTTTGGGTGAATCCTTGTCTCCTTCTAGTACTACCTGATTGGATAGTCGCATATAAATGACGAGAAGAAGGACGTCACTTATATGCGATTATCCAATCAGGTAGTACTAGAAGGAGACAAGGATTCACCCAACGCACCTCTCTCTCGGCAACAGCCAGAACTATAGATCACTCATTCCAGTATGTATAGAGTTCACTGATAATACCACGTGAACGAAGCCGAAAAGATCAAAGGACCGACAGAGAGTGGGCATGCTAGTTATACTATGGTTATACTATGGTAAAACTGAGGTCCGGGCATTAGTGAACAAGACTGTATGTACGTATGCGCACGGATAAGAGGGCGGAAGATAGATTGTAGCAGCTCGAGCTAATTATCCTTGCGGATCTAGAGCCGTGAGCGAGACCGCGAGGTATCAGCTCGTTAAGATGTATATATATTGTGCAAAATCGAGATAGAGCCGCTCGATGCGAAAATATGGCTAGGCGTGTAACCGCATTGTAATGCCGTTACGTGATTCGCGCGCTCGCTCGTAGCGGAAAGGACCGAGCGTGCCTTCCCCGCGTTTCCGCGAGCTCGCTCGCCGGCACGTGCGACTCGGCTTTGGCGTTTCCTCCGCGCGTTTCGTCCCGTTCGCGCTAGATAAATGTCGTTTGACCCGGATTGACATCGTCTGCCCGCCGCACCGAGGGGCATTCCAGGCTTGATTGCCCGGACGCATAATTATGCTAACGAGCTCGTATTTATAGAAGACAATGTCTCAAAAGGAGGAAGAAACGTGACGGAGGATCGCTTGGTTTTGCTCGCGCCGCTTAATGCCTAGAATTCTCGCCGGTGTAATCCAGTTCTGTAATTTACAATATGCAAATTACTCCCGGCAGGTTTCTCGCGGAATATCTTCCTTATTGAGTAACGGGCTATATCTGCTGCTGTTCACGTTTTATTAAAATTTATTGTGCATTTAGCGAAATTCACTCTCTGAAAGTCAATCAGTGGATCACCACTGAAAACAGTGAATGTTCCACTGACTCACCGTTACAAGTATAGCACTGAATCGTGCTATACTTATAACTGTCGTCAGTGACAATGCACTGATTGACTTTTCAAGAGTGAAATGTATTTTCGCGCGTTTGCTAAGTCTGCTTACGAGGTCGCGTGCGTTCGACAAACTTTTTATCTATTGTTAAGTAACGGACTATGTCTATCGTTGACGCGTATCTAGTTAAAATTTTATTAATCTATTATAGACATTGTTCGTACAATACGATTCTATTAAGTGCTTAGAATTTACTTAGGCATTAGGACATATTTAAAATGCACTCCTGCATCCGTGGGCTAAATGTGCGCTCCGCAAAGAAAAAATTTAGAAAACGCTGCAGGCTGATGCGTCGCTAAGCACCATCCTAATTCGCCGCGGACGCAACGAACGAAGGAGAAAAGTGGACGGAATAAAGAAGTGCGGTTCGGGAGAAAGTTTACAAAGGACAAGGAATTCGGGTGGCGCTGCTTAGACTCTCTCGTCTCGAGTGGAGAACGTCCTCATAAATATTTAAGCAGCCAATTGGACCGCCATGACCTCCGGTTTTCCTCTTCGTCCGCGCGAGCAATCTTTCCTCCCCCCCCCTCACCCCTCCTTAACTGTAAAAGTTGATTCTTTTTCTAAATGCCAGGAGCTGATTCACCCGAAACCATCCGGAGAACTCGCCTCTACCGCCGTCGCTTTTCCCCGCCGCTAATAGCTTCTTATTCGATTCGCGTTCCAAAGCTAAAAATGCGAAGAGCACTTCTCCCGAGAGGTACTTAACGAAATCTTGTATTAACTTATGGAATCCCGTCGACTATGTTCTTGTATGTTCAATTGCGAAAATAAAAGCACACTCAAGACGATTAAAGCTGTTTAGTAAATACGATTCGAGACGGAATCGCCTGTGTGCAACCGTCACACAATCTCTCAAAGTCAATCAGTGGATCGTCATCGAAAACAGTGTAAGTACAGTCGCTAATTTGCGGTTACAAGTATACCTGAAAATCGCAGTGGTATACTTGTAAATCGGCGACTATTCGCCGTTTTCAGTGAAGATCCGCTGATTGACTTTTAGGGAGACATTTTAATAGCGTTTTCTGATCCGGAAAGGGCCGTTCTAGTCTGTAATATTTTTAAGTCTGTGCTTCTTTTCTTCTTAAGAGAACTGATTATGATAATAAAATCACGCGTGCTACTAAAAGCAGGTTTAAATTTTCTTTTAAATTTTATTAGATTTAAACAATCTAAATAGAATGCGCCAATGGAATACGCTAATTATTGAACGGTGCGCAAAGGTCACTGATAAAATTATCATTACACAAGTGTCCTTCTCTCAGTTTCTTATATTAGCAATATTATATTAATATATTATATTAACCGAGGACACGACAACGAAGATAAATGAACGCCTCGCCACGCGAGCGCCAGAACGGGCGCTAATGCGAATTCGAGTACGGCGAAGCGATAAATCCGCGCGCAACGGTACGGCTTATTAATTCGTGCCTTAACGCTCGCCTTGTAAATAATTGAACCTTGACATTACGAGGAAGGTATGCAATTCTACTGTCTACCGGGAGTACGATATTCCCGACACTCTTGCGCGCACGTTGCAGTCGCAACGGAGGTCAATCGCGGCTGCGAGGCGGAAGTATGCAAATTGCGATTACCGTGTTAATTGCGACCCCGCGCGCAGTGTAATTTTTTTTTGTTGCCGCGCTCATTTCTCGCGCGATCCAGCGCCGATATGTCTCGCCGATCACGTGGAGAATTTCGAGTGTGGCCGACGGTGGACGACGGCTTTGCTTAACAATTTAAATTCTTACGAGAAGATTCGGCGTTTCTCATTCCTCTCTCTCTCTTTCTCTCTCTCTCTCTCTCTGTTTGCTCGTTCGTTGCTTCTTGCGTCGAGAAGCTTAAAATCCGCGAAGATCGGAGAACAGGCTGAACAAACCCTGAAGAAGCGCGGCGCTCTTTTGCGATTGAGGAGGTCCCCTATTATGAGATAGGTTTCCAATACGAGACAGCGGGCTTTCTGTTGAATTGACAGGCGTCATTTGGTTCCCCCGTGAATTTTTGCCGCCCTTAGAATGAAATCTGTTCACCGAGTCAGCGTTTTCTCGACCACGTCTGGTATTTTTAATAATACGGAAATTTATCGCGAAAAATATTACCTCAGCCAGGGTTTGAACCTGGACTTCCCTACGCTCTAGGCTCCAGGCGTCTCACCAATTCGACCACTGAGGCATGTTACATTGTAATAAAAAAAGATTACTCTGGCTGAAGTAACATTTTTCGCAATAAATTTTCTGTATTATTAAAAATGCCGGACATGGTCGAGAAAACACTGACGTTGTTAATTACTGCCGGCGACATTGAAGAATATTCTTATTACTCGAAATCTGTACAGTTAAAAATTCCGACAAAAAGATTTCTGCACTGAAAAAAATTTCTGGTTGAATATGGACGAATCAGATAATTCCTTTAGGATTTACCAGAATTCCTGTAATCCTACAGAAATTCTGGTAAATCCTAAAGGAATTCTGGTAAATCCTAAAGGAATTATCTCATTCGTCCATATTCAACCAGAAATTTTTTTCAGTGTGAAATTGGGTATATTCTATATCCCGAGACATATTGAAATCCCGCCGTCTCATGTTGGGGAAACCTATCTCATAATAGGAGACTCTATATTTTATGTAATAATGTAATGTATATATTGCAGTATAGATTGTATCAGGCATGAAAAACACAGCGCGTGTATTATTTTTATGGATCACTGCGAAACTATGAAATAGAAACATCGATCGCGTCGGTGTTCGTTTAACGATACGGAATCTTACAATTTTCGTCCTCTGACTTATTAAGCAGATTTGTGCGAGTTTCCTCGCAAGAAAGTTCTCTCTTTGCCATTATGCATCGTGACGATATGTAGCGAGAAATGTTTCACCGTTACTTTGTTCTCCTCTGACACTTTAGTGTTTCTCGCGATTATGCGAACTGAAATTTCCATCAGTCGAGCATACCCTTTGCGGCGTCCCGAAAACACGACATGCAACGTGATTCCTCCTCGTTACATCACGGAATTTATTTATGAAATAGAAGTCGGACGCGCGACCTCCTACCTACCTACGACTGACACAAACGCGCGGTTGTGCAAGAGCTATTCTCTTCCTTCGACCTTAAATACCGGCTCGTTCATCCCGCTGAAGAAACTAACTGTACCTCCTCTTCCTCCTTCGTCTTTCTTCCTGCGTGCCATTTCCCGGCTGCATCGAACGACCGCGGGCGCGACTCGACGACGTGTACTTCAGAGACACCTAGGCATTCCATAAACAAGAGACAAGCTTGCATAAGAAAGAGAAAAAGAGATACGGGACAACAATCGAGGCGGCAAATCAGTGGATTATCACAGTGAGTATTCACTGTTTCCAGTGATAATCCACCGATTGGCTTTTAGAGAGAGATACGTGGATAAAATTCATCAGAGAAGAGTGTCCGTAGAGCTTGTCACTCGAACATCGAGAAATGTCGAGTTTCATTAATCTTAATTCTCTATGGTATTTTTTTTATATCGATTCATAACGGCTGCACTTTGACGGCTGGTAATTTAAGAGGATCGATTTCTCGAATTCGCTCTCGGTCAAAGTTCTTTGCGAATAAAGCGATATTTCTTGAATTTCCCCCATAGATTATCTCGGATCGGACACACTTCGCATACATCTTACGGTATCTTCGCCTGCACCGTAACCTTTCGAGGCGAGCCGACCTTTATTACGAATTTCGCTGTTTCAGAACGAAAGACAGCGGGTTGTCTTCTACCTGCTTGGGGACTTAGCCGGGCACTCTTTTCATGCTATTTCAGGATGTTATGACAGTTAGAAAGTGAACCGATCCGCGACCTTCTCATCCTTTTACTATCACGCCTCGGTTTTGTAACGGTTCGCTTCATCGACGCTCTGCTCACCTTCACTTTCGTTCTCGTCGACTTTGCCTCATTTTTTCCCCCCCTTTCTTACGCCCCGGCGAACGATCTGTGGCGCAATATTTTTAGTAAGCAAATTAATAAAGAAATTCGACATCCGGCCCAGAGATAGATTTTAATCTTTAAACCGTTACTTCGCGCCAGACAGAATTGTATTATTTCTCTACACATTTACATTGTGTCTAACGTTGCTTTTATTTTATGTATTGCAACGCGTTATTAGTATCGTGTATCGCTTGACGTGAATGATCATACGGTTCGCAAGACACAAGAAGCAAGACAGGCGGTGACACGCGCGGAAACGGTGCGATCTTTGACAGCCTTCATTAACATTTTAATTGGATAAACGTTTTCGTCTAGGACGCCTTCGCGGCGACTCTCAATTCCAGCAGTTTCCGGGTCCGAGGAACTTCCTTCGCGCACGCATCCAACGCTGTTGCGAATTTTAATACTACGGCAATCTTTATTCTTTGTACTCTCCAAAAATCAATCAGCGGATTATCACCGAAAGCAGCGAATAGTCACTAATTTACAGTTGCAAGTATACCACTGCGACTTTCAGTGGTGCAAGCCTTAGAACTGCAAATCAGTGACTATTCGCCGTTTTCAGTGATAATCTACCGATTGGCTTTTAGAGAGTATAATCGTTTCTTTTGAAGTCGCTTGAGGACACTGTAAAATATGGCATACGCTGCGTTTTAACATTTAATTTGCTATAAATGAAACACTTGGTGTGCGCGATGGATTTCGTGTATTTTCAGGAAAAATCTAATCTACGCATTTTCTTCATTCGTCTTTTCAATTTGCGTGAAATGTTGTACCACGCGTTGGACGATCGTCATCTGTTCTCTCGAAGCGTTTCGGCGTTTCGAAATTATGCATCTCGAGGAGCAATCGTTTTCAGGAAGATTCATTCGCGGTGCTATAACTGGCTGCAGCGTATAATTATTCAAGCGGTATCCGCGCGTTGCGATCGGCTGATTTCCCGGATCAGTTTTTTCAGAGTACTTTCTCGTGATGGATTATGCTCATCGCGCGGGTCGCGGATCACCGATAGAATTGACGTAATATCGCGGCGTGCATGGATAGCAGAACAGTTACACACTAGTGGTGAGATCCAGCGTAACGAAATTACGTTAAATCGGTCGACGGGATTGCGATTCGTCGATCATAAATACCGAATCTTCTGCGTGACAATTTCACTTGTATTCTGCACACAAAGCGTATCGCAATATTTGTTCTCCGACTGCATGGAGAGAATTTTATCTTAAATTTATCCTGAAAATCGTGTAATTGTAGGACAACGTGGCATTTTAACGAACTTTATGAGAGAGTTTTTGAGAATTTTATCATGCATTTTACTGGTAAAATGTGTACCAAGTATAATTACTAGTAAAACGTATGGTAAAATTTCCAAAACTCTCATAAAATTCTGGGAAATGCCATGTCGTCCCGTGATTACGTGATTTTCAGGATACATTTTAAAAGAAAAAAATTCTCTCCGTGCGAGTAAATTGACGTCACAAAAATTTCTCAGGTTCGGAGTCCTCGGCGTTAAATAGTTGAGCGATAAAAGTCGCAGAATGCCACTTCGCCCGATCAAGGTGAATCCCGCTGTAAATTTTAAGGTGAGGTCTAATGCAAATCCCCCGGGAACTCGAACAGCGTTTAATTAACGGAGTACGGAGATCGGCAATCGGAGTTCGCCGCCGTGTACACGGGAGAACATCTGTTTTTGTGTGTTGATACTCGTCGAATGCCCGCGCCGACGGACGTAAATTACGCCGGTAATCGCGGACGTATCGACATAAAGGCGATCTATGTGAGCTCGCGGAAGGTGAAAGGTGCTCTTCTTACGCGATTCCGCAATGCGCACCGCAACGTGCCCTTTCGGGCCTTAGTAAATTCGCGGGGGACGTATCGCGGCCTCTTCCTCGTACGTGCCATCCTTTAAGGACGTTTATCGGCCTAACCGTATAGGCGAAACTTTTCCACGTTCGGTTTTCTTTCCGTACAGCGCGACCGTCTCCCTACTTGGCGACTTTTAGCGTAAATTGTACACGCTACATAATTAACGCTACTCTGCGTCTTATATGTGTACGCGTACACTAGCGCGCTTTGTGAAAAACGAAGATCGAATAATGCTGCCTTTGTGAATGCATCGGCCGACACCGCTTCGAGATATCAGATGGAGAACTTCGAATTACAATTAAGCATAAACGGTACGGCTATACGTATACCTGTCTTGTAATATATCATTCCTAATATCGTTATGCACCATAGATTAGTTTTCTAGCAAAGTACATAAGCAATTTCTATCACAAGAAATTAAAATATCCCTGCGGAACACGTTTCGCGTGTACTGTGTACGAGTAACTTTGATACTGAATATCTCGACTTTGGTACAGACACGGTCTTTCAAATTCAGCAGGCATATAGATGACACTATTAATAGCATACGGTCCAAATTTGAAGCAAATACATAGAAAATCGATTTACCGACGAACGTCCTTACGTGCCCATCTACAATAGAGATTCAAACCTTAAGCCTTAAGCAATTGACTAATCACAGTCGTGTATTCTGCTCATACTTGACCGTGATTGGTCAATTTCTTAAGGCTTAGGGGTTGAATCATTCAATCAGAATTCTTCAACGTCGCCAGCGGTAATTAACAACCTCAGTGTTTTGTGTCTTGACCATACCTGGCATCTTTAATAATACAGAAAATTTATTGCGACAAATATCACCCCGGCCAGAGACGTCTCTCGGTGGTCGAATTGGTGAAACGCCTAGAGTGTACACTGGAAAAAAAATCTGGTAGATTCAACCAGTCGTCTGTTAGAAAATGGACGAATCAGAATTCCCTTTAGGATTTGCCAGATTTGTAGTGAAGTCTAGCAAACTTCTGGTTATGAAATATCTTTCATGGTAAATCCTAAAGGAATTCTGGTAAGTCCTAAAGGAATTCTGACAAGTCCTAAAGGTATTCTGATTTGTCCATTTTCTAACAGACGACTGGTTGAATCTATCAGACTTTTTTTCCAGTGTAGGGAGATCCAGGTTCAGACACTGGCTGAGGTAATATTTTTCGCAATAAATTTTCTGTATTATTAAAAGTGCCAGGTATGGCCAAGGAAACGCTGACGTTCTTAAATCATTTATTGTAGGCTGGCACTAGGACGCGTAGTCGTACAGTACGCGGTACTCACGCATCGCTCGTCGCGTTTCCTGAGAGGACGCGGATTCTGGGACCGGCGACTCGCGATCGGCGGTCTTCGAAGGAGCGCATATTTCCCGACGATTACACGTTTTCTCGGCTCGAGCTGGTCGAGGAGACGCTCATCACTTGAAAGACACGAGGCTGCAAATATGGATTGAATTGTGACGCAACAATTTCGAGGGGAACGTAATCGACGCGATGGAGGATGCCCCCGGCGTGCCTTGTACCTAATCACAGCGAGGTGCTAATTAACGTAGCATCAGCCGTCCACTTGCCGCTGCACCGTACCGCACTCGATCCGTGTAACGTCGAGAGTTACGGCGGTATTGCGCTTAGGGTTGCGAATAAAAAAAACCGGGACACAGCCGGGTGGCGAGACGCGCGTATATATAATTGGCGCGGCGTCGATGCACCGGCAATAATTTGATTTCCTTCTCGCTCGATCACAGTAATCAACGTAAAGAATGGTTTCGCGCCAGTAAAAAGTATATGGTGCAGCTATGAGATGGCGGGTGGGAGGGGGGGGGGGGAGGAAGGGGGAAACTGGCTCCCCGAGATGAGCCGCCGGAGGGGATTGAGCAATACTCCTGCCTGATGGAGTAACGTCGGAGCGACGCTACTGTAACGGTAATATCACGGTAATGGTAGTGACTGTTAGATTGCGATAATCGGGATTTGAGACGTCTTCGTCCCAGACAGAGCGAGAGAGCGAGAGAGGGGGTGGGAGGGAGGGAGGGAGGGAGGGGAGGACATGTACAAAGTTGCGGCGGTTGTCGATTGCGAAATCGAACGAGACGTAAATGCGAATTAAAACTATCAAAATGTCATTATGCAAAGGATATAAGATAAAGCCTGCCGCTGTCTCCGTGAACTGTAATGCAAACGGATAATTTGCGAAGAGTTACCTTTGCTGCATCGCTACAAATCTCGCCGCCGCACGTCGTCCGTTTCCTTCCACAAGGCCGTTCGCGTAAATGCGTTGGATGAAGTTAACCGAAGTCGAGGAGAACTTCATCTCTCTCTCTCTCTCTCCGAGCGTGTGGAACAATTTAGAAAAAAAAGAAACACGGAAAATTAGTTAAACTTTGACTTCAATTAACATTTACGCGAATGACCTATAAACTAACGTATGCAAGGCCGATTGGGCAACGCGCGCCGACGATGCCGGAGCGTATCCGCGGTTTATTCCCATGCAGGCGCAATTAATATTCGCGAAAGGAAGGGGAGCGGAATTAATTACCGCGCCACGACGGGGTTGCGGAAGCTTCGGGCTGAAATGGATCTCTCGCCGTCGGATTCGCGAGCGACTAACGTTGCCGATCGATTAACCGTTAATTAGCCACGAACGGGCGAACGAGAGCGTGTAATCGCCATTTATCGCCCGCAGAGCCGCCGATTATTATTAGCGCGCCGGCGCAAACAAAAGCGCTACGGTTCTTCCCTGGTGCCGCTCGTCGTCGGTCCGCCACCGATCGCGGAACCGTTTCCCAATGCGCGATCGAACCACGGTTCATTTCGAGCCCGCTTACTTTCGATTTCCCGCCGACTCGCGCGATTGTCGATATTAATTAAGTCGTTCGCGAGCCGATACTTCGCCTCGCCGCGGTTTCCACGTGTGCGTGCTGCGAGAACAATATAAAAGAAAATCCCGTTCGCCTACAGTGTAATCCAGCGAATTTATCTAGGCACATTTTTGAGCAACACACCGGCGTCTCTCTCATTCGCCCTCAGATGGAAATAAAACGGGCCAGTAACGGGCGTTCGCGATGGTGTGTCCTGATACTTTGTTCAGCGCGGGCTTCTACGCGCGCGTGTTCCGGGATACAACGTAAAAAGAATCGTCCGCCTTGGTTAATCTAACAAATTTATCCAGCCATTATCTTCACAACTCATTGTCCGTACGAATATTTCTCTCGGTTGCCTACGGACGGAAATGAAACAGATCGGTAACTGTTGTTCACGCTCCGTCATTTTTATACACCAGAAATGGCAAAACGCGCGCCTCGCGCGCGCAATTTGTGGTTGAGCATTGTATATTTTGAAGAATTTGTATACATGCAAAGAAGTAATTGTATGCGCAACGTCAATTTAAAATAAAAACTCAGAACAGATACTTTATTTTACACAAGTAGTAAATAACGTAAAAATGTAAGACACTTACCTCACCATTTCTCCGTCGTTGCCCGATGCCTCCTTGGCCTACTCCTCCTCTCAGATTTCCTTGTTGCACTCACACAACACTCACTCGCAAAAATCACCGATCGCGCGCAATTTCGGACACTCCCGTACGCGATGTGAAATACCGCGAAACGCACGAAATATACAAATTACTCAAACTAACAACTTGCATCTTTGATTCGGAAGAATGGATAAATCACTTTTGAATTGGCGATATACAACGCGAGCATCGGAAGCATAATCTGCGGTAAAGAAGTAATTATTAGTCCGCAACGAAACGATATTTTACAATCTTTGTGATTCAATCTAATCCTCGAACGACAGAGCGAGTTACAGCGCGAACGCCGAAGTCGTATAAATTTCCCTCTTTTCCCGAAAATGTAACAGATTACACGAAATCGACAGATAATTAAAAGCGCGCTGCGTAAACGAGATGTAACCGCGACAAAGTACCACGGTTTACACTCACATTTTAGATGAGTTAGTCTCGCGAAATATCTATGTATACGTTGATAAAGAGCCGTCGCCACAACACGTAATTCGTTTCTCATTACAAGTTGTAGAAACTTAATAATTAATCGAGGAACGTTACTTGTTACTAACAAAGGTGTGCAAATCAATAGCGTTTTATCCATACATTTATCGCGATCGAGTCTTCGAAACCGATAACGCGAAAGTAATACGACACACCACGGAGCGACTCTCGCTGCTGCCTGCCGGCTCGACATTCGGCGAGCGAGTGATAGCGCGACCTTCAGGTACGCGATGGCACGCAAAAACATCGTACGTCACCGCGCCGAGAGAAAAACAACTACGAACGTTGAGAATTCGTTGTCTTTTTTTGTTCCGTGACTGTCACTACGTTTTGTGTATCATTCTGCGGACTTATTGGTATTGATTAAATTCACGATTAATTCTGTTCAATCGAGAAAATGTATCGGAACAAAAATCGTTGTTATTTAAATTCTAATTACTAAGATTAGAGATTTTACCTCCATAGTTGGTGTATACAAATGTATATTTCTAAATTGCAAATCTTCATTTACCATGAATCTAAAAAAGAAGTGAAGCACACCGCGCTTCGAGAAAACCAATCGGAAAAGAGGCCTCAACTGTTCGAAATTAACGACATTCGCGCTATTAAGGGGATG
>NW_011967145.1:462590-480027 GCF_000949405.1 Vollenhovia emeryi
ACGGCCCGATTATTACCGCGAGATGCGTGACGCGCCACGTGCCTCCCCGACCGGTTACGTCGCCGGAGATGGTAGCAGCACCACGCGCGGCCGCGATGTTAGGAAGTAATCGCGAGGATGATTAACGACCGCGATTATTGCAACGATGCGGAATGGACACGTCGCCGCGGTCGGTATTTTTTTTTCTTTTTCCGGCGCGAAAGAATCCGAGGATGCCTATGCGCGCGAATTCCGCGTTTGTGCCGACAGGGTGATGACATTACGCATCGCGGGATCAAGAGGTCCTTCGCGGCTCGGACCTCGTCCGAGGGAGCGAAATGTCAAACGAATTTTCGACGTAACGTGGCGTGTAAAAAGAAAAAGAACGGAAACGAAATTAAAAAAGGATCTCCGCGCGTATAAAATATGAGTAAGTTGTAAACGAGAGTAGCTGAGAATTTAAGAGTTAGGACATAAATATGTAAGTTATAAGCTAATTATAAAGCAAATTAGCGCAGGAAATATCGCGCCGCATACGTGAATCGTAAATTACTTTTACCGCCCGTAGCTGACTCTTTAAAGCTAGATTAATATGCCCGCGCGCGCGTAGAATATTCATTCGCAACTGCATTATTTGTAATATCAATCCGCGATTCTTGCGGACCGAAAGGAATATAAGTGAAATGTCGAAACATTGACTTCTGACCCATCCTTTCTTCCGGATTCTCTCGGTAATGAATTGATACTCGCGACGCGAGTTATTAAAAATTGACACCAGCACCGCACGTACCTCGGCAACAGGTCCGCAACATTCCGGCGCGGTTACGAAACCGTGTGTTCGTAACGATTTCAGCTGCGTTTTCGAACGCGTTTCGGGCGCCGGGTAAGATAAGAGCGAGAGGAGGATCGCCTCGGTCCCTCACGCGGCAGAGAATGGAGATCAATGAGAGCAGGAGTCCATGACCGGCGCGACTAGATCGGCGCAAAACGAAGCCGGGGGAGAGGAACGCCGAGGAGTTTTCAAAGAACTTGGTCACAGTCGGCCGAGCGCGGTATGCCCGAGGAATTATTTATGAAATTTCGGTTTCTACCGTAGAATCCTGACGTGTGCCGCGACCGCGCTTTCCATTTCTTCCTCCTTTCCCTTTTTAGCCACTTATACACGAGACGCTCACGCGCGGCTCGATCCATATAACCCTTCCGCGCTTTCAATCCCCCGCTGAAAAACAATCTGATAGATTCAACCAGTCGTCTGTTCGAAAATGGACGAATCAGAATTCCTTTAGGACTCACCAGAATTCCTTTAGGATTTACCGTGAAAGATATTTCATAACCAGAAGTTTGCTAGACTTCACTACAAATCTGGTAAATCCTAAAGGAATTCTAATTCGTCCATTTTCTAACAGACGACTGGTTGAATCAGATTTTTTTTCAGTGCCCTAATCGTGTCTCACTCTCTTTTGTATATACGCGCGGTTTGCATGCAGTTTCCGGATTGTCTTGTACCGCTGCGCAAGTTCAAGGGCAGTCCGTGGAAGCTGCGAACCTATCAACTATACCTGGCGCGTGTAACGTGAAAAAATAAACGAGGTAATCGCAACACTCTCTAAAAGTCAATCAGTGGATTATCACTGAAAACAGTGACTGGTCACTGATTTATACACTGAAAAAAATTTCTGGTTGAATATGGACGAATCCTGTAATCCTACAGAAATTCTGGTAAATCCTAAAGGAATTCTGGTAAATCCTAAAGGAATTATCTGATTCGTCCATATTCAACCAGAAATTTTTTTCAGTGTAGTTATAAGCAGGTTTGGGAAAGTTACTCTATAAAAGTGTCTAGTTACAGTTCAGTTTTTTTTTCGCTAAAAATGTAACTACACTGAAAAAAAATCTGGTAGATTCATTACTTTGTAACGCGATTCGTTACTTTGTAAATAACTGTAACGCGTTACTTTTCAGAATTGGTAACTTGTAACTGTAACTACACTGGAAAAAAAATCTGGTAGATTCAACCAGTCGTCTGTTAGAAAATGGACGAATCAGAATTCCCTTTAGGATTTACCAGATTTGTAGTGAAGTCTAGCAAACTTCTGGTTATGAAATATCCTTCATGGTAAATCCTAAAGGAATTCTGATTCGTCCATTTTCTAACAGACGTCCGGTTGAATCTACCAGATTTTTTTTCAGTGTAGTTACAGTTACAAGTTACCAATTCTGAAAAGTAACGCGTTACAGTGCAAGTAACGAATCGTTACTTTGCAGTTACTTTCTCGTAGTGAAAATAAAAATATCAAATTTGCATTTGAATTGTAAAGCGCCGGTGTTTATGCATTAACGTGATGCAAGGCCTAATGCAATCTGCGGAGGTTTAAAAAATATATAAAGTAACTATTAAATTAGTTACTAGTTATCGAAAAAATAATGCTGAGTTAAATTACAGTTACAGGCGGAGAGAAAGTAACGAAGTTAAATCAGAGTTACCAGAAAAAAGTAACTTGCAACTTCGTTACAAGTCACGAGTTACTTCCCAACCCTGGTTATAAGTGTACCACTGCAATTTTCAATGACTATTCACGGTTTTCAGTGATAAATCGCCGATTGACTTTTAGAGAGCAGGAAGATCGTTTTCCACTTGTATTTGTTACTTCAGAAAAATATTATCCCTCGTAATATATACGCGAGTGCATTATCAATTATGATACAAGATAGAGTCGCGGGAGAGTGGTACCTATGGTCGTTCGTTCAATACAAACGGCAGTACGTCTGTTTTCGTATCCCCGATCGACGAAGATGGATATTCTTTCACCTCGAGAAAGCTGTGCAACATTAATAACGACGTTGCCCGCGGTGAAATTGATGGAAACTAACGTCGTATGACGTCGCGGCCGGGCCATCGTGTCCTGTGTCGAACGAAAGGTCAGCGTATGTAAAAAAAAATAATAATAATCAGCGAAACGTCCGACAGCGGGTGTATCCGCCGCGCCGTTGCTTTTTGTTTCGGCGCGACGGCTTACGTCATGCCGTTTCGACGTGTTCTCTCTTATCCCTTCGCCTTTTTGTCCGAATTACATAATTGTGTATCGAGAGCGAGCGGTCCCGCGCTAGGAGAACACGCGGAATATACAGAGTGTCCCAGGAGGAAAGGTCAATATTCTGGGAGGTGACAGTATCGGTGGTTTTAAGCAAAAGTGTTCGCGCGAATGTATGTCCCGTTGCCCCACCGTTTCTGAGATAGAGCTACTTGAACGTCTCGTGTATTCACTTGTTTTCTGTACACTTCACCCTTTATCCAACCTCATAAACGTCTGCGGGAATTTACTCTTACACGTCTGTTGACTGTTATGCCGATAACATTGTAGAAATGCTCAAACTGCCTCGCATATTCACAAATGTCGAATATGCAGATACGCTGTACATACGTTTACGGTTTCTGTGCTGTTAGTGCTACTGCCGCTGCTGAAGAATACCGACGATGCTTCCCTGCACGCAGAATTTCGAATCGTAAGCAATAAATACTAGAAATAGTGCGCAGTATTTCTTCTCGTCGGTAATTTTGCTATACATTCAAACAGCTCTATCTCGGAAACAGTGGGGAATGGCGCGTATATTCGTATCAACATTTTTGCTTAAAACAACCGATACTATCACCTCCCAGAATATTGACCTTTCCTCCTGGAACACCCTGTATAGAGAAAAATCCCCTATTACGAGACAGGCTTCTAATATGAGATAGCAGGTTTTCAACATCCAAATTCAATTACAATTTTCTTTTCTTCCGCTAAACAGATATCACTGCAAGGGCAACAAATTCACGATGGAACCAACGAACGATTGTCTATTAACTTAGCGGAAACCCCCCGCTGTTTCATATTAGGAGCCGGTCTCTCGGGGGACTTTCCTCTATATTTTACACGAGCGCGTCACGATGAAAGGCTCGTTTGTCTTTGCGCATTGCGAATGAAAAGTCGCCCGTAGGACACGGGCAAAAGCCTCCGGTTCTGCGTTTTCACCGAAACGGCTGCGCGAGCTATCGCGGATCCGGCAGGTGCAATCGCCAGCAAGGTAGCGCTTCACGGTCAAATTGCGGAATGGAATGAAAGCAGGCGCTAGAAACGCTCAGCCTGAAATGTAATTAACAGACTTATTGCTGTATCAGTAAACTGAAGAATATTAACGCTGTTTAAAAAAAATTTAAGAGCACGAGCTTACGGAGCTATTTGAATATTGGATGTTGAAACGTCTAATTGCACTGGATTTAATTTTATCGCGAGAACTGTGCGGACGAAACGTAATGCAATTTCTCGTGATGCATTTATTTATTAAATACGTACGCGTCCGAGACTCGTGTTTCGACGGGTCGTTAAAACGATAAACCGTAAATCAATTATAACCGCGTTACATAAATCTTTATCAATAAAAAGTGTAGATCTTGCAATTTGAATACCCAGAGGGCTATTAGCGTGCCACAACGAACTACAAGACAGAGCCGGAGCGAAGAATATAATTTAATCTGACGGTAACAATTAACACCTGTCTGGCACGTGTTAGATAAGCGAGGTGAAAGTTGCCCATTCCACTATTTTTTCGCTGTATACCGTATTTTCCGATTTGTTTTTTGCAGAGCCTTTTTTATTTGGTGAAAAACACGTCTTCTTATAATATAAAAGGTCTATTTCCTAACGTGAATACGTAATTTCGTTTAACCTTCTCCTTTCTGCAACGCTTACAATTATACCAATTTTAGATCTACTTTATTGACATTTACTCAGTCTTCTCTCTCTTTAATCCCCCGCCGGTTTAGTGACATTTTATTCAATCCGCTCGCGTTTATGTAACACTGCAGTTACGCCGTATTATGTTGTATTTATAACGGTAGCAGATCGAACCAGCGAGCTCGAATTTATGGAGCACTGCGGTGCATTAACCTATCGTCGGTGCGTGACGATAGTTGTGCATAATTATAGCTGCAACTGGTGCAACGGGGTCCACCGGGGGACCCCGGGCCCGATTGCGAAACCGCATAAATTACCTCCGCGTAAATTACACGACGCGGCCGCGCCGAATGAGACGACGGCGACCGCACAATTTTTTTTCTCTCTCTCTCTCTCTCCCCCTTTTAACTTTCGGCAAAAGATAACTTCTGTTATCCCATCGACGCGCCTATCGAACGTGATGCACGCGCGACTCCAGGAAAATACCACGAGCGAAAGTCAAGCTCGAGTAAAACGCGCGCTTGCTGTATTGCAAGAACAGACGCGATCGCGTCTTTTAGAAAATTTCAAGAGCGCGTTTGGCTTTCTAAAGGCCTGCGTCCACGATGCTAGAACGTGGTCCGGGTTCCAGTTTCGAGAAGTGTGGCGGCCAATCAACTCGCAGCTTTTTATGGAATAGCTGGAACTTGGACCTTAAGAGTCGCGTCTGATTGAAGCTTCTTTCCTTCTTCGATCATCTCTGGAAAGCTATACAAATAGGATTCATCTGACGCCACGCAAATGAATCCTGCAGACTTGTTTCGTCGCTACGTTTCCTTTGTCTCACGCCCCGTTTCCTTTTCTTTTTCAGTTTTCGTGTCCATTCTCGACTTTCGTCATGGCCGTTTGTTATGCAGCGCGGGGGAACCTGGCGTAAGTGTCCAAAGTTGATCGAATGAGTCTGAGGGGGAGATTAAAACGTTTTTTTCTCCTAATCGAACGCGTCGCCGCGAATAGCAGCCGAATTTCCCTGCCTTGCTGAATCGCCAATTTCTGATTTTCAAGTACCTGGACTTCGACAACCTGCCGGAGACGAATTTCTCGTGTCAAGGAAAGGTGATCGGCGGATACTACGCGGACGTCGAGGCGGGCTGTCAAATGTTTCACGTCTGCACCATCGGCCAGAAAGGTAGTTCTGCGGTATGAAGGCGGGATCCCCAGATACTGCACCAATTGTAGCTTAAATCGTTCGCATCTGAACGCATTCGCAAACAAAAATATTTATCGCTTCATTCCGCTGGCGCTTTTGGAAGGAAAGCAATGAGCGTAGATTCTAAGCGACGAATTGAGTTCTTAAGATCGAATTCATGACGAGCCAAAGCCAGACTCCCGGCTCTTAGGTCAGTAAACGTTCTTCGACGACCGTGACATTCTCGCCGTGAGCGATCTCCGAACGGTCGATTACAAAACTCCGATGGGCAGCCGTCGGCAGGGGCTTTCGAAACGATCTACTTACCGCGTTAGTACGTGACTATCCTAAATAGGCTCGCGCTTAATTGCCGCTACTAATTCCAACGCTAATCCGGATCCATGTCTGACAAATCGTCGGCTCGCGGCTCCCGGATACGAGCGGGCCGGCACTCCGGCTCCATCGTCGCACCACGTGAACGCTTGACATATAAAACAATTTGCATAATCGCCGGTACAAAATCGACTTTATGGTCTGTATCGGATCGAGGTGGACGTGGCGCGTGTAGTAGGTTTCTCCGCGAGTTTCGGGGAACGGAGCGCGAATGTTTCCGAAGTGCGCGAGAATCCCGAGTCGAATATTTTGGCCTCAGTTTAGCCTCGTATAATTTTTGAGTCGGAAGCAACGAGGTCGAACTGAGATCTTTGCGTCGGAGAAGATATATTAAATTTTTTACCTCAGGTAGGCCTGACAAGAGTCGCTATTTCCTTTTTCCTCTTCGGCCTGAGAGGTTTCAAAGAGGGTAAAATATTTCATTACATGATCTTTGAGGCTAAACGCATTTTTTTTTTACTCATCTGTGTATCAAATTGGAGCTTCAAACCGACTCCGAGATCCAAATGAAGACAGAATAGAAAAATTGAGGAACCGAACACTCGACTCGGGAAGCGTCTCTTATCTCGGCGAAGATAAATCGCCGGTTTGTTCTCTCGGTGGAGACGCGAGTGATTTCCACCGCGAGAGATCACGCTCGAAGACACGAGAGGTGTCTCTTAAATATGAAATCAATCCTGCAGCGCGTGTATAAGTAAAACACATGTAACGTTATGATTCGATCTTAATGAAATGGCGTAACGTTAATATTAAAAGACTCGATTGACAGTCGAGCGAATTCGAAGTCAGGGCACGAAAGCCACGACGAGATTCTAATAAGGACGAGCACGCCCCGTGAAGAGCATCCCCGAATAATGACCCTCTTCTTCACCGTGAGACTTGGTTTCAGACGAGATTATGGACATAAAATTCCTCTGTCTGAACGGGACCGTCTTCGACCAGGAGACCAGAGTCTGCGAGAGGGTTGACGAGGTCGACTGCAGCAAGAGCGAGCGATTCTACAATCTGAATCTGGAGCTCTACGGCAATAACGCTGTGACGCTCAGGTAAATTCTCCTAAGGACGCGAACCGCGCCTTATTTTGCCGTATTCGATAATCAGCGAGCGCGAGATCCAGTTCTCTTCTCTTTTTTTTTTATATCCGTCGACAGAAGACAGCAATTTACGCGCGGTGCTGTAACGCGCGTAAGAAAATGGATTGTCAAGGAGTTTAATGATAATTCTGGAAATTTCATTAATGACACGGCGAGAGTCGAGCGCTAATCTATTTTCCGGTTTCGCATTGATGCAAATCGCTGCGAGCAGAAACTGGCTATCGAATGAAAGAAGTTGTTGCACACTCTGATTGCTTTGCCGACGATATACAAGGTGTCGAATACTGCCGCAATCCCCGGCAGACTCGGACGTTCACTTTACGTTTCGTAAGAATCAAAGTCGCGCGGAACGCACCTTTTCTATTTGACACAATTTGTCTTCAGTTCGTATGAAATTTCGTGCGAATACAAATAATATAGGTAGCCGGCAATTACTAGAAACCTAGAAATATGTAGAACCCAGAAGATAAATAAAGAAATTCGACGTTCTCCAACTCGAGTAAAAATCTGGTTTACCCAAAATTCTAATTTTTTTTAACTAATAAAAAAACGAATCACCACCCAATTTGAAATGCAATCGCGATAAAAGTTTCTACTACAAGAGGTGAACGTTCTCTGAAGTTGGCGTCCACGGGACACCCCGTACACGCGAGGTAATATCGAGTTGCCGCATTTCAGAAATTCTCACTGGCATTTCGCGGATTGCTACATTTTTCCCTGCTCCGTTTGCGCAATGTCCAAAGCAACGCTCCCAGAAATATGATCGTGTAACGTTTCGCCGCGGCGAAAATGAAACGTTCTCTCTGTCCCTCGAACTCGCATTTACAAACTCGCTTGTGGCGCGCGAGTATTTTTGCGTTTTAAATACGCACCTCGGGGGAGACTCGAAAAGAGCGTCTCGAAATCGCCGTCGCGCAAAAGGCACATACGTGCGTACGTTTTGCGTATGCATATCCCATAAATATTTCAACGGCTTATCCCGGGAATGCCGGCGTCCTCTCCCCACGGCCGCGAGGTGTACGCGCATAAAAATGATAACGATTAGCTGTCATGACGAGCGAAATTTATACACTTTATATTTGTTACGTCCGGCGAGGCGGCCAAGTCATCTCCTCTCTCTCTCTCTCTCTCTCTCGGCGACTTCCATTTTCGACAGTAAATCTCGTTCCCGCGCCGCTCATTTTACCCTCGGGAACCAAACACCTCACCTCCGTCTCCGTTTTGCATCTCACACGTTATTATCATCCTTCAGCGTTATCTCGTGGACCCCGCTGACGCTCAGGAATGCACCGTTTCGACACTTGAGCATCCGCCAACGACGACAAGAATTTCCTCGCCAAGAATTTATATCGCGACGCGACGCGCGTGGACAGATAAAGATATAGAGGCAAGTTCTCTATTATGAGATAGCGGGGTCTCCACTAAATTCATAGACGTCACCTGTTGGTCCCACCATGGAATTTATTGCCCTTGGAGTGAAATCTGTTCAGTGGAGGATTTATCGTTAGATCGTGTAATCGTCGCGGAAAAAGATTTGTGATTGAGTTCGAACGTTGAAAACCTGCTATCTCGTATTAGAAGATTATCTTATAAAAGGGGACTTTCCTCCGCTCATTCACCAGGCATCAAGATCGTATAAATCATCGCGCGGCGATGCACGCGACGTAATATCTAGTATAATATCCAATTTCGTAAACTCATGCGAAAGCGCTACCGAGAGGAGTCACGCGTCCGCGAAACAATGTCGCAATTCATCGCGGCCGATTTGTCTCCTTTTAACGCCGCGCGTCCGCTTCCTCCGTTGTCTTCGCAGCTTACACGAGAGCGGCGACGACGAGGACGATCTGACGATTGACTCGGTGGAGGATCACCAGCTGCGAACCACCTCGGCGCGGCCCAGCACGACCAGCACGACCAGCACGACCACGTCCCGGCCCAGCATACCGTCCACCACCGCCGCCAGCGGCTCCTTCCAGCATCCGGCCGGCTATCCGCAGCATTATCAACCGCAGCCGCCGTTCCCGCAGGTGCACACGAGCCAGTCCAAGTCGCTGTACGACGACAAGAACGGCGGCTACCACCACCAGTACATCTTCCACAACGGCGGCGAGCGCACCAGCAACCAGGCCACGTCCTACCAGCTGTTCAGCAATCAGGGCGCCGTGAGCTCGACGACCGTGCCGCCGGCGCCACCCCCGCCGCCCCCGCCGCAGATCCACCAGATCAGGTACAGCTCGACGGTGGGCCCGCCGCCGCAGATCATTCACAGCGAACCTTCGACCGTGACGCCGCTGTTCCACGCGACGTCCCCCACGATACAGACGCTGCTCAACAGCAACGTCAACAGCCCGGCGGCCTTGATCAACCCCATATTTCACAATCACGGGATCGCCAGCACCACCGAGCAGTTCACCGTCCACAGCAACAATCCGCGCGAGACCACCGACTATCGCGACGATCGCGATGATCGCGATGATCGCGATGACGGTCGCGATGACCAGGAGCAGGATATAAGGGCGTTGGAGGCGATACAGTCGGCGAACAAGGGCAAGGTACGGGCAGGCTATTTCATGTGTAACCGCGCAAAGTGATGTAGTAATAGAAATAAATACAGCAAGCGCTAAAAGTCACTGCGATACTTAGTCTCCGGTTGAAATCCAGACGGAGCTTACTTTGATAAACACGCTGCTAAGATCTCTTTTATCTTTCACCTTCGTCTCCCTTAGATTTCCAAGCTGACGATATCTCCGGTGCCGAGCCAGCAAGAGTCGTCCCGAACAGTTCAGACGAAAACCAGTCAAACGTCGCAGCAGCAGAGGATTTCCGGCAACTTCCTACCGACCTCGGCCAGCATCGAGACGACCGTCAGGTCGTTCTACCCGACGCCGAGGCCTTCGCCGAAGCCCCCACAGTCGTCGCAGTCAGTCACTCACCAGGTCAGCCAACACATTCACGTGCCGCAGCTCAAACCTCATCAGATCACCATAAACCTACCGCCGCCGGATATCCAGAGAATCGTGCAGAATCCGTCGCCTCTGCTGCCCTCGCAGTCCCGGGTGATCGTCACGGCGAAGGCGAGCGTGAGCGACGAGTCCGGTAGGCCCTTAAACACCACGCAATTGGTGACGTTGCCGTTGCCGACTATACCGGCCAGCTACGACGACTACAAGGAGGGTGACGAGTCTTTCGATCCCTTTTATCGCGACGTCCCGAAGATTCGCAAAAATCGTCAGAACGCGATGGAGAAGACAAGAGCCTCGCGCGGGAAGCGATCGCTTGAGCAACCGTATCACTTGATTCACGGAGTAGACAGCCGTCAGGATGGAGATTTCAAGGTGACACGGACGAGCGAACCGTGTCGGAATGAAGATAAAGCGATGAACGAGGAAAGCGCGCGTGCTCGGTTCAACATCGAAGATTTCCGGGCTCTGAAAGAGAGTCTGATAAAATTCAGGGATATTTTATTTAGCGATGAAGCGGACGAGGATCCCTCTGGCAGCGATACTGAACCGCCTGTTCAAAAGCAGACGGAAGACAATGCGATAAAAAAGATAAATTATTTAGAAGATTTGAAGACAGAAGCTTCGAAACACTTGGATCTAAATAAGAATGGGAAGAATCAAAGTGAAGAAGAAGAGGACGAAGAACCGGATCGTGAAGATTCATTTCCAAAAGTTACCAAGTCGCTCGATAGGGAAAAGCACATTAAGAATCTGTCGGACTTGAGCTTTGAAATTTACACTGAATCTACGACTGCTCGTCTTGAAAAAAACGAATCTCGGG
This sequence comes from Vollenhovia emeryi, assembly GCF_000949405.1. Taxonomy (NCBI): domain Eukaryota; kingdom Metazoa; phylum Arthropoda; class Insecta; order Hymenoptera; family Formicidae; genus Vollenhovia; species Vollenhovia emeryi. The sequence goes on from NW_011967145.1 coordinate 473,723, forward strand.
GAGACGTTATAGACTTAACGATACCCGATTCTGACAGTGATTTCAAAGCAAAAGCCACGCCCGCGAAGACAGACGCGCCTATCGAGATTATCATCGAGGAGGAAACGAAATCTGGCACGCACAACGCACCATCGAAGACCAACGAGAAAGTTGCGCACGGGGAACAGATCGCGGGATATCTGATAAAAGATGAATCGGGGAAGCGGTCGGACTCCGTCGTCGGCGAAGGAGGACAACCGGCAGTCCCGCGCGAAACGACCAAGCGTAAGGGTACCAAGGATAGCGGAGAACGAAAATCCGGCTCGAGGAGGAAGAGTTCTCGACCGAGGTCGTCGAGAAGACGCATATCTTCGAGGATAAGGCAGCAGAGGCCGGAGAAAGTTGAAGTGACGGAGGTAATTCAGCAAAAGAAAGAAGACGCGGAAGAAACGACTACTACCATTAGTACTATTGCTACCGTTCCTACTACAACTTCCATCACTACCGTGACCCCATCCGTTGCGTCTTTCAAGACGAAAGTTGCGGAGCAAATCGACAGCAATATTTTCGGAGAGTCGGAGTCGCAAACTTTTAAAGAAGTTGACACGAGGGCGATCGGTCAGCGTGACGCGACGTACTCGAAGAGCTTGCAGGACGACAAGAGCCACGACGCCAGCAAGGATAAGAAGACGGGGCGATCATTCGACCGCCAGATTGTGGAAGAACACACGAGGGGTTCGGAACTACGCGCTGACAAAGCGAAGGAAGGGAAGCAGGAAATTGGATCGGTGTATACACGGAGTACTAACAAGGAAGACGCGATCTTCACGGAGAGTCCGCGAAACGTAGAAGAAGTGAGATCGACGGAAATTACGCCGGTTTCTGAAGAAAAGAAGTCTTCTAACGAGGAGTTCGCCTACAAGGAGTACGAATTTCCGGACGATGACGAAGTTGGCACGAGTACGACTGAAGGGGAAATCGAGGAGAGTTCGCAAGGCGACCCTAGCCAAATTTCTTCCGACGAAGTTGCGACATCCCGCGAAGGCAACTCGGAGCAAGAAGAATCGTCTTATCGCGAAGATGCGAGCGAGAGATCAAGCAGTGGTGTTTCGGACGAAGAGCAGAGCTCGACCGGGAGATACAGCGAGGAAGTAAATTCCGATGGATCGAATGAGTACCAGGATATAACCGAGTCGTCCGCGGAAAGTACGCGTAGTATTCAAGAGGATTACAGGGAGTCGGAAAGTACCGAGGGCTCCACGACGCTCGCGGATTACACGAATTCCGAGGAGTACACGGATTTTCAGGAGGACGTCGCAGCATCGACTGAGGAGACCGAGGACAGTACCGAGGGTATTCTGAAATTCACGGACGAACTACCGGTATCGGACAATAAGGAGGACGCGGAAACGGCGGAAGAGATATCGGCGTCCGACGAAAGCGGCGCGCAAGATTACGTCGACGATAATTACGAGCCGGAGAATTACAAGGGGACGGAAACCACGACGAGGTTGAATGAATCCGAGGAGGACGGTTGGAACGAGGAGAAGAGCGACGAAGAGGAGAAAGATGTATCGACGAGAGATTCCGATCGTGAGAATATAGAGACGCAGCGGATCGACGATAGCGCCGAGGTGGAAACGCAGACGGAACACGCGGTGGGTGTCACAAAGGTCGAGGAAGTCGAAAGTTTAACCACGACTTCATCGACCACGACGTCGACCACAACAGCGTCGACCACGACAGCGTCGACCACGACAGCGTTGACCACAACGGCGTCGACCACGACAGCGTCGACCACAACGGTGTCGACCACGACGGCGTCGACGACGACGGCGTCGACCACGACGGCGCCGAGCACGACAGCGTCGACTACAACGGCGCCGACCACGATGGCGTCGACCACAACGGCGTCGACCGCAATGGCGGCATCGAGTACGAAAACTGCGACCACTACTCGCCGACCGACGACTACCACTCCTCGTGCCACACCACCGAAACTCTTTAAACCTACTGGGAATAGAAGGATTTATGCTTACATGCCTCCTACAACGACCCCGATTCCAGTCGTAATCAAGCCAAGGGTAGGCCTGTTTAATCCGAAACCGGCGAAACCGCCTAAATCTTATAACGAATTGGTGCCGAAGCCGATGATCAGAAAGCTCGTTTTATCGCGAAAACCTGCCACCACCACTACGGCTACTACTACTATCGTTACTACTACAGAAAAATTGAATACAGAGAATCCGGAAATAACGACGGAGCCTGTAACAATGACGACGACGACGGCGGCAGCAAGCACGAAGGCAGTAGCGACGACGGTGGCAACGACAACGGCAGCAACGACGACGGTGGCAACGACAACGGCGGCAACGACGACGACGGCAACGACGGCGGCAACGACGGCGGCAGCAACGACGACGGCAGCGACAACGACGGCAGCAACAGCGACGACGGTGGCAGCGACGACGGCAGCAACGACGACGACGACGATAGTGACAGCGGAGTCCAGCAGAAGCGAGGAGAACGGCCTCGAGAGCAAACTGGAAGCGAATGAACGTATATCCCTCAATTCTTCCATGAAGACGAACGGTCAGACGAACAAGGAGGATCAACTTCCAAGCCTGTCCGAGCAGAATATTCCAGTCAATTCTTCAGATACAGATCCGGGAATCACGACTACGGAGATCGAGGCTTTCACTCCTCATCCTCTGTCTAGATTATCCACTCTAGCGTCTTCTATCGAACAAACGACGAAAGAGATAGATGTTGGGCCGCAGGAAACGACAGAGGGCATGAACACCCTCGTGACGACTGTCCCACCGACGACGTTGTTACCCAAAAAGTCTGAATACGCTGAGATGACCGAGCCGAGTACCGAGAAGTACCTCGCAGATGCGGAGACCACCACGACAGCTTTCACTTCCAAAGTCTATCAGCAGGAGACTTCCTCGGCTTCTCCGGCTTCTCTGGTTCCTCCGATTCCTGAACGCGCGACGTCGGTGTCAGTCCTCACGACCGTCCTGCCCAAAGCGGAGGACGACTCCGATCCCGTCGCGTCGATGGAAGCCGCGATCCTCCGAACGAGCGGCCGGAAACCCTTGAAGCAACGGAAGAACGCGAGCTTCAGTTGCTTGGAGAGGGAGATGTATCGCTTCTACGGCGACTTCAGGGACTGCCGATTGTTCCACTATTGCTCGCCCGGCTTCACCTCACGGCAGGTGCTGGACTTCCGGTTCGTGTGCGAGGAGGGCACGGCGTTCGACGAGGTGACGCAGAGCTGCCGTCACGACGTGCGTAATCGGAAGTGCCGAAACCGCTGGTGAGAGCGTCCCAGGAAGGAAAGGGAGGACGCTCCGTCCGTTACGTTCTTTCCGAATCCCGTGCTTCCTCGATTCCGTTGATTTTGGTAATTCGTGAATCCTCTAGGACTCCTTAGTGTATTTATATTTTCTTCCTTCCTTTTTTTTTTAACACGCAACACGTAAGAATACTCCCCCGAAGAAGAGGGCTCCCTCCTTCTCCTAAGCCCATTGCCATAGCGCCACGCGCTGGATTCACACTTATTAAAGTTAATGCCGATCGACCCGCAATCGTCGATTGGATCAGAGAGGGAAGCGAGGAGGCACACATCGTCGGCGTGGTCTCGTCCACCTGAAACAAGAAGTCGCACTTATCGTTAGCGTTAAGTAAGAGAGCGAAGAAGTCGGTTCCTACGTTGTTCTCGAAACGCGCGTTGACGCGAGAGACTTTAAGCGGAGATAGTCGCGCGAGTATGACTCAGAAATGCGAAGCGCCAATTTCTGAACGTTGCCGTATATTGCCGAAGAAACTACGCTCTACGGTTTATCCGTGCTCTTGGCATCTCGCTCGTACGGAGCGCGATAACGAATTAGCGGCCGCCTCTTGGCCGAATAAACAATTTCCTCGAGATAAAGTCGAATATATTTTTCGATAAAATATTTTGCGACTGTACTCACGTCGGCACACGCGCGGTACACCTAGAAATCTTTTCAATGGGAAGAGTCTTCCTAGAATTTCGTGTAAAATATTGTACTTTTGATAGAACGTACATTTTTCAAAAGTATATTTTTTTACAGATTTAAATAATTTTAATATATACTTACTGGCACATATCAAACTGAATACCGCGGGCACGGACGATCGCACTTATTGCACTCGTCGAATTAATTTTCGTCACGGTATCAAAAGTGCAATCAGACGGAACATCATTGCTCAAACATGTAGGTACGAAAGTAGCTTGATAAAGCGTAGACATCTCCAAGTAACGAACGTGCAAGACATGCAGTCGATTTAATGAATGCGTTACAGCGACATGTGAGAAAGCCGAAGGAAGAGAGATCGCGGCTTACAGTTTGCATAATTCGTTTCGTATATTCAATTACATATGCGCTATATCGGACGCGACAGCGGCACACCCGTAACGTAATGCTGGTCAAATGATTCGCATTACCTTTCGTAAATGCTCTCTTAATTTCCTATTACTAATCGGCGCGCTTCAATTACGAGCGGAAGCGAGTGCATCCTTAAGTCAGCCGTAGATAAAGTGTAGATATATTATATTTTTGCCAACTCATTCCGGAACATCTCTAGCGATTTAGTTTATTGTTAGGTAGAGTCTAGGAAATTCGTACGTGCCGCTAAACGAAGCGTTAATCATTACGGCGTGTGTATATACGTTGCGCGTATACGTTTCAATGGCGTATACATACATACACACGTACGTCCAAATTTGTATCTATTATATATTTTTTAAGTAAATGTACCATGTCAATAATAATTGTATATTCTATACGCACGCGTGATATTTATTCTGTCCTTGAAAAATCTCACCTTTTCACCGTGTTTGAGACATAAACTCCGTTCGCGTAATGCGATTTGTCTTTATCAATTTTATGTAATTAATTAAAGTCGACTTTTCAGTTTTTCTTAAATTAAAGTCAACTTTTAATCTTTCTTTTCCAACATTTCTCTTTTCCCCGAGAGGAGACAAACCAATTAACCGGGCGACATCGCTGTCTTCAGTTGCTAAAAGCGGCGTCATTTAATTGATATTAAAGCGTAGATTTATCTGCAGTTGTTAAATGCACTGTTAAAACTCGGTTGTGCTAAATTTAATAAATAAGCTTTGCTAACAAGAGGAAAAAGTCTTATTGCGAAAAATACTACCTCAGTCAGAATTCGAGTCTGGGATCTCCCTCAATTCGTGACGAGCGTCTTAGCCAACCCGACCACTGAGGCTGTGATAATATTATTCGCAATAAGACTTCTAATTTCAGTACAGGAAGGGGGGTTTGTATTGTATTGAATGTTAATTATAGCATTTTTAAAAATAATTAGAAAAATCGTTCAGCGATTGTATAATTCGTGAATTCGCTGACGATAATGATTCTACCTAACGAAAACCTATGTTATATGTCCGAAAGTAACGGCGCGCGGGACAGGTTGGAAGAATACGGTATATGAATTTTCACTCATTACTCACCTCACATATTAATTTTAAAATTATTGGGCTGCCTCCAGCTTGCCCGGACCTAAGTGGCGATCGCGCCGTATTTGTTTTGCACTTTTATTTATTAAAAGTTTTCTACAGAGCTACATTAAATATAGTTTTAAGGCAACAGTATATACATTACTTATGGCATCGGCGCACGTATGGCAATTGGGTTTTTATTTCGTTCTTACTTAACGTAACGCATCTTTTCAATTATTATCGTTTGCGTCGCACGTGGAACTTCGTCGTGTCGAAAATATATCGTACCACGTATCGAAGTTCGCTGCAATTCTTGATCGCTGTTCCTTCGAAGTTACTTATACGCTGCCCCAATCTTCGTTTTCATTTTTCCGCTATATCAGAATTTAAAAGAGCCTCGCCTGTTGATACGACGGGGTGGTTCTCGCTATTGCTTCGTGTTCGCTGAAAAAAAAACACGTTAAGTTAAATTAAATATATGTCCTTTCGTTTTCAATTAGAACACATCGGGAGAAAGAATTTTAGAGTCTACGTGATCTCTTACGGAAAAAACACTCAAGTTTTGAGCGTTTTTATATAGGGGAAAGTTCCCTATGATAAGATAGGCTTCTAATGTGAGGTAGCAAGTTTTCAACGTCCAAATTCAATCACACATCTTTTTTTCGCGACGGTCACACGATCTAACAATAAATTTTCGGTAATTATGCATAAAAGGGGCCTCCTCTCCGATTTGCTTTATTTTTAAATATGTTGTTGGGGATGTCTTCCCGAGTCATTTCATATATATATATATAAGGGTCGGACTCGAATAGTTTCGGAGATACAGACTGAG